>NC_083349.1:27503062-27748062 GCF_030254825.1 Meriones unguiculatus
ATGTATTTTATATGTGCTTTCTCTGCATGTATGCCTGCATGACAAAAGAGGGCATCAGATCCTATTATGTAGATGGTTGTGAGCCACCATTGTGGTTGCTGGGAATTGAACTCAGGACCTCTGGAAGAGCAGCCAGTGCTCTTTCTTAACCACTGAGCCATCTCCCCAGCCCAGAAATTTCACCTTGAAGACTGAAATAATGAGTCTGCTCAGTTAAGTCACTGTAGAATTTTGACCTAACTGAACCGTTGGGCATAAGAATCAATTACCCTGGCTTTTAACACAGGAGGCATTAGGAAATACCTCTTTTGCTTTTAGTTTACTGCCACGCACCCCCAGTGGTATACACAGTAACTCAAGGTACATACCTCCTAGAGTCCTACTTCTTACCTAGCTTCCTTATTAATGTACATTGCGAGATTCTTTCTATGTCTCCCAACAAAAGCTGTAAGACTATTAATTATTACATACAGAAAACAGTTTTATTTTCAATTTAAATTTTTTTTTTACCCTGTCCTGAATCATGTGCTGCCATTTCTAAGGTAGATCCTCTTAAACATTTTGAGAACACGAGGCATATATATATATGTGTGTGTGTGTGTGTGTGTGTGTGTGTGTGTGTACATATGCATGCCCAGGTATGAGCTGTGTATCCATGTACAATGTGCAGTTTTTTGCCTATAATTTATCTTAAAAGATGTATCCGTAGATCTTTTTGGAGGAATGTTTTCTTTTCTTTTCTTTCTTTTTTTTTTTTTTAAACTAGGCTCCAGATCAGAACTCTTGAATCAGAATCTCTAGTGGTAGGACCATGAGCAATTCAAGGAAGCCTGTAGAAACACCTAAGTGCCCTTTGGTTCCAACCTATAGGTTTTGTTCTTTGTTGTTATTTGTTTTGTTTTGTTTTTCTTTTCAAGACAGGGTTTCTCTGTGTAGCCTTTGCTGAACTGGACTCACTTTCTAGACTCCACTCGCTGGCTTCGAACTCACAGAGATCCACATTCCTCTGCCTCCCTGAGTGCTGGGATCACAGGTGTGTGCCACCACACCCTGCAGGTTCTGTTCTAATGAGGAAATAAACTGAAATAGTGGGAAGAGAATGAAAGCCTTATTCTGATATCTTGAATCTTGTGGCCACATTTGTTCTACATGTCTCTGTAATGGAGAAAAGGATGATGGGAGTGGGCAGGCAGGCAGGCAGGCAGGCAGGCAGGCAGAGTAGGCTCTGTAACTTCACAAATCATCACTGCTCCCTTCTCATTTAGGACAGACTGCGATTCCTCCACTGCCTCACTCTGCTCTTTCCCTGTTGCCAATGTCTCCCTGGCTAAGAGTGGACGTGATCGGGTGAGTATGAGAGCTAGACAGAAGTATCAGGAAAGTTCTGATTGCTTGAGAAAGATGTGGAGAGCAGAGGTTGAGCAACAGAGATTTAAGAGAAAGGCACTGAAGCAAACAGAGGTTGAAAAGAAAATCTAGAATTTGGTCCCAGTCAACTGTCAACACATACTGAAAAGAAAATCTAAAATTTAGTCCCAGTCAACTTTCACACATACATGTCTGTAAACCCAGCACTAGGAGGAAGAGGCAGGAAGATTATTCCAAATCTGATATCAGCTTGGTCTGCACAGCCAGACCCTATATCCTCAGAAAAAATGGAGGAGGAGGGTTGGGGGTAAGTCCCAGTCGGTAGAGTATTTGCCTCCTCTGTTATAAGGCCCTGGATCAATTTCCAGTGCCAAATTAAAATCAGAATGATTGTGTATGCAGCAGGCATTAGGACTGGTCCCATTCAGCAGTTATCACTTGAATCATAGCTCCTAGGTAAAGTTTGGGTTTTAGGCCCAAGTGAACAAATCAGCTAGTTGGAAGAGCATGACATCCATTTAAGTATCAGAAGCTAGTATGTAAGGCTGGGTGTGGTGGTACATGACTTTAATTCCAGCACTTCTAAAGCAGAGGCCAGCCTCATAGACACAAAGTTCCATGCAAGTCAGGACTATATTATGAGACTGATTTTTTGTTTGTTTGTTTTGAGACAAGGTTTTTCTGTGTAGCCTTGGCTGTCCTGAACTTGATTTATAAACCAGGTTGGCCTCTGCCTCCCTGAATGCTGGAATTGCAGGTGTGTGCCACTGCACCCAGCTGAGACCCTATTTTAAAAAAGGGGAAGAAAAAAAAAAAAAAAAAGAAAAAGCTGGTATATAAATATAAAATTATGAAATGAGTAACAAGTATGTGTTACCTGTTATTACAAAGGGTACTGTGCCAGAGGACTGGCCAGATGCCAGCGTGACTTCAGAAAACCTGGAAACTGTGACAAGTATACATATAGACAGCCTTCCCTACTTGGAAAGCTGGTGGAGGCACCAATAAGAAATAAAACTCCAAGCTTAAAATGGCCCTTGATATCAAAAAATCAGAAGAAAAAAGAGGACTTTGAGAATTAGAGTCATTTTTTAAGGATTTATTTATTATTTATACAGCGTTCTGCCTGCATGTATGCCTGCACACCAGAAGAGGGCACCAGATCTCACTATAGATGGTTGTTAGCCACCATGTGGTTGCTGGGAATTGCACTCAGGGACCTTTGGAAGAACAGCCAGTGTTCTTAACCTCTAAGCCATCTCTCCAGCCCAAGAATTAATGTCATTTTTTTATTACATAAAGCTTTCTTAGTGTCAGTCTTTAACTTGAAAATTATTTTTTTAAGTGGTATTTAAGAAGAAACTGACTTATGGTAGGGTATCAGTTCTGGCACAATGGCACACATCTGTAATCATAGCTAAAGATGACATAGAAGGATGCTTCTTTTTTGGGGGGTGAGGGGAGCTTTGAGATAGGGTTGTCTGTGTAGCTCTGACTGTCCTGGAGCTCAGTCTATAGACCAGGCTTTCCTGGAACTCAGAGATCTGCCTACCTCTGCCTCCCAAGTGCTAAGACTAAAGGTATGTACCGCCACCACCCTAGGGAGGATATCTTGAGTTTAGGAGTTTAAGAGCATCCTGGATAAGTTAGTTCCAGGCCACCCCTTATTGGTACTCTGTTATAAAAAACAAAGGAGCCAGGACTTGGGAGCTAGAGGCAGAAAGGTTAACTTGGACTGCACGAAACAAGACAAAAAGTGATTAGCCTTGAAGTTGTGATTACCCTGTCTCAGCCTCCTATGTGCTGGAATTAAAGGCACTTCTACCTATTTAGGCTGGAATAGTGGGGGACCTCAAACTTCTGTCTCATAAGTGCTGGGGCTGTTAATAGATATGCGCCACCATGCCTGGACTGGATATATTTTTTCAACCATCAGTTTTCTAGGTTTTTAAAAATAGGTTCATTAAGATAAAATTTATGGGCGGGAGCAATGGCTCAGTGGTTAAGAGCACTGTATGCTCTTCTAAAGGACACGGATTCAATTCCCAGCACCTACATGGCAGCTCAAAACTGTCTGTAATGCCATTTCCAAGGGATCTGACACCTTCACACTAATGCACACAAAAATAAAATAAAAAAAGAAAATTTGTATAATATGTAGTTTACCTCTTAAGGTATGCAGTCCTCACATTCTATTTATTTATTTATTTACTTGCTTTGTGGCACAGTTTCACTGTGTATCTTTGCTTGGCCTGGAACTTGCGTTGGAGATTAGGCTGGCCTTGAATTCATGGAGATCCATTCCCTCTGGCCTCCTAAGTGCTGGGATTAAAAACATGCACTGCTACCCAAGGCAGTTCTGTCATTTTTAATAAATTCAGTGTTTCACACACAGAGACACAAATAGAGAAATTTAATTTTGTTTTATATGTTTTTTTGGTTTTTTGAGACAGGGTTTCTCTGTGTAGCCCTGGCTGTCTTGGAACTCACTGTGTAGACCAAGCTGGCCTCAGAGAGATCCTCCTGCCTCTGTTTTCCAAGTGCTGGGATCAAACGTGTATGCCACTACACCCGGCCCAATTTAATTTTTTTTAATTAATAAACTACTCTGCCTTAAAAAAATTAAAAGAGAGACCAGGATAACAGTGTGAACTGCCACAATGGTGATTGTGCAAGAGCTGTCTAGGGAGGCAGAGCAGTGCTTGCTTAATTAGCAAGTGAGGGCAGGCTGGGCCCAGGGGGACAGCTCCAGCGGCACACAGGCCAGAATTACAGATGGCCCACTTGGCAGTGTGACTGTTCACTTTTGGAAAAGATGCAACAGGGCTCTTCCCGGAACAACATAGTGGTTCAGTCAGACCTAAGAGCTGACAGGGTGAGTGTGGTGGTGCACGCCCAAAATTTCAGAACCAAAGGCTGAAGCAAGAGAAGTTCCATGAATTTGAGGCTATCTACTAAGTGCCAGGCTAACCAGAGATACATTGCAAGACCCTGTGAAAACACAGGGTTGGTTCCCTACCTCATAAACCCCAACCCCCAAATAAAATCAAACCAGCAAACAAGATAGAAGTCTGGCCTGGAAAGCCAAGGTGTCCAGTGACCAGAAGGGGGCAGCATCGAATCAGTATGAACAATGGGAAGTTTGTTGTGTACTTAAAGGAGCCAGGTACGGTGGTGCATAGTTTTAAGCCCAGCACTGGGGAGACAGAGGCAGATGAATCTCTGAATTTGAAGCCAGCGTGGTCTACGGAGTGAGTTCTAGTCCAGTCAGAGCTACATAGTGAGACTTTGTCTCAAGACACCACAAAAAAAAAATTTTTTTTAACAAGATGCGTGTTCCCTTGGTCAGGTGCTGATGTATGGGCAGCCATATCGAGTCACCTTAGAGCTTGAACTGCCAGAATCCCCTGTGAATCAAAACTTGGGCATGTTCTTAGTCACTGTTTCATGCTATACCAGAGGCGGCCGAGTCATCTCCACTTCTTCACGCTCAGTAAGTGTTTATGGACAGTCTAGGAAGTTGTGGATAATGATGGGAGAATCAGAGTATCTGGCTCATGCTTCAAGAGAAGACTTCGTTGGCCCTGAGATCAGGCCCAAACCAGGATAAGTGAAGAATCCACTTAAGAAGCCAAACATTTGCCAAACACCTAGTTTCCTATGGGCACGCTCACCTTTGGAACAGTCTAACAAGTACAGCTGCTCTTAGAACAGGCAGCTCAGAACAAACCAGCTTTGAGACAACTGGCCTAACTGCTAGAGTTTAGAGTAACTTCCTCCTAGCAAGACAGGAAAGAAATATGGTTATTAGCATGCAGTGGATGCTCACTGAGCACTGGACCCACAGTTAACTGTCAGCAGAACCACATTAGGGATACCTGCCTTTCACTGGGACCAAAAGACAGACTCCAGAGGGAAAGGTGCATGAGAGCAGACTGCTTACCTCAGGCAGGTGTTTTAGAGAGGGGGGCCTTTACTGTTTTAGGATCAAGAAATGAGGTCAGGCAGTAGGGAGCCATTACAGGTTGGGTGGACATTTGTTGTCTAAAAGAGACGATGAAGGAAGAGGGGGCCCAGAATGAACTTTTGCCTACATGGACTGCTCAATCATGGGGCAGCCTGAAGAGGGCACCTGTCTCCAACATGTTCTCATGGCCCTGTCAGGTGATGCTACATTACCGCTCCCAATTGCTCCAGATGCTTGACACGCTGGTGTTCTCCAGCCTCCTGCTGTTTGGCTTTGCTGAGCAGAAGCAGCTCCTGGAGGTAGAGCTCTACTCGGACTATAGGGAGAATTCGGTAAGTGGAATGACGAAGTAGGAGACAGCCCTCTAGTTGGCCCAGAATTGCACCTGAGGAGCCCGTGGGCAGTGAGCTGCAATAACCACAAATGCTGGAAGTGGACCTCAAACTGGCTACTAGAAGTGAGAACAGCAGGAGACTGACTGGACTCTGCTCTCACCCCTCCCCTTGCAGTATGTGCCAACAACTGGAGCAATTATTGAGATCCACAGCAAGCGCATCCAGATGTATGGAGCTTCCCTCCGGATCCATGCCCACTTCACTGGGCTCAGGTGAGTCAGCCATGGAAGTAAAGCCTAGCAGCTTTCCTATGACCTGCCCCAAAATGAAAAGGGTCCGAGGCAGAGGTGACTAGTAATGACATCACATTTTTTACAAAAGTCAGGGGCTCTCCTCTCTGGCTTCACTATGTGTATTGGCTTTCAGAAGAGCTTCTTAAAACTCCCATGTGAGCAGCCAGAGATATGGCTCAGGGGTTAAGAGCACCCACAAGGTAATAGCTCACGACCATCTTGTAACTCCAGTCCCAAGGGATATGATGTATTCTTTTGCTCTCTAGGGATCCCAGGCATCCATGTGGTACGTGCATATATACTCAGGCAAATACTCATACACATAAGAATTTTAAGAATCATTTTTTAAAATCCCATATGTGATCACACACCCTTTTATTCCAGCACTGGGGCTTGGGGGGGGTACCAAGGAAAGAAATCTTGAGCTACAAAGCAAGACACTCAAATAATGAAAAGGGGAAAAAAATTGAGTCAGGTGCAATGTCCTGTGTAGTCCCTGCTGCTTAGGCAACATAGTGAGATCCACATATACCACCCTCTTCCCACCCCCACCTCTGCTCCAGTGAAGTCTGTCTTGTTCCATTGGCTCAGCAAGAGTTGGAGTGACTAGAGAGGTCACAGTTAAAGCCATTGTAATGTTGTGGCCCTGAGACTGCCTGAAGTTCTTGACTTTTTTTTTCTCCCAAGATTTATTTATGTATTATTTATACAATATTTTGTCTGCATGTGTACCTGCATGCCAGAAGAGAGCACCAGATCTCATTATAGATGGCTATGAGCCACCATGTAATTGCTGGGAATTGAACTCAGGACCTTTGGAAGAAATGCCAGTGCTCTTAACCTCTGAGCCATCTCTCCAGCCCCCATCCTTTTTTAGACCCTACAGTGTGGTCTGGAAACTGGGCTGGGGAGTGAGTACCCTAGTGGCAGAGGCAAGTATTTCTGGAGTGATAGCAACCAGTGCTATCTGGTAACTGCTACTCCATTCCTGACCCTGTTTCCCCCCCTCCCCCAGGTACCTGCTATACAACTTCCCCATGACCTGCGCCTTCGTGGGTGTCGCCAGCAACTTCACGTTCCTCAGTGTCATCATGCTCTTCAGCTACATGCAGTGGGTGTGGGGTGGCATCTGGCCCCGACACCGCTTCTCTTTGCAGGTCTCAAGGGGCAAAGACCCTGTTTTTCTTCTTTTGGTGATCTGTGTCAGTGAACAGGGGCATGCTAGGGATAGGGTGTGATTACTGCAAAGGGAAGTCAGGCTTCACTGCTCAGCAGTTACTTCTCCACAGGTTAATATCCGACAAAGGGATAGTTCACGACATAGTGCCCAGCGTCGGATCTCTCGCCATCAGCCAGGTAAGTGGGTTGGTTTACAGTATGATTGAGAGGTAAACTGGCTGGGTTAGAGGGGCTACCTGCCTCCGGGATGAAACATACGGTACTCTGGAACTGAGGGTGTAAGGAAAGGCTGAAGGGAGGTGCAGTTGGCACTGTAAGCCAAGTGTAGCCACTGAGCCCAGCTGTTCTTTGTTTGTGGGACCTGAAGGCCAGGAGGAGTCTACCCAGCAGTCAGATGTGACAGAGGATGGTGAGAGCCCTGAAGATCCCTCAGGAACGGGTATGATGCAGTCCCTCTTCCTCGCTCCTCCCCAGCACTCCCCTTCAGTGCCTGGGTCTCACCTCCTGTCACACCTCTGTTGTTCCCCTTTTGGCTGAAGAGGGCCAGCTGTCTGAGGAAGAGAAACCAGAGAAGCAGTCCCAGAATGGAGAGGAGGAGCAAGAGCCAGAAGCTAGTGATGGTGAGGAGCACTGTATAAAGGGGTGATGTGTGGCGGGAATGCCATCTCGCCCCTCTTGTCTCTTATTTGCAATTTTGTTTGGCCCTTTCCTGGCTCATTTCAGGCTCCTGGGAAGATGCAGCTTTGCTGACAGAAGCTAACCTCCCTACCTCTTCTTCAACATCTGCCCTTGCCCCTGAGACTCTGGGTAGCCAAGAGCCTTCTAGGGGTGCCGTCAGGCAACGCCCAACATGCTCCAGTTCTTGAACAAAAGAGGGCTGATTCCTCACATTCCAGCACTTTCCCATCAGACCCTTTTCCCCTTGTTCCCTTAATAAACTATTTTGTGCCAGCTGCTTGTGTGGGCATCAGAGGACAAGTTTTGAAGTCAATTCTCTCCTTACACCATATGGGTCCATAGAGTCAGACTTGGGTCATGGAAGATTTTGTTTTTATATGTGCACCACATGTGTACAGGAGCCCATGAGGTCAGAAGAGGGTGTCAGATTCCCTGGGAATGGAGTTACAGATGGCTGTTAGCCTTCACACATGAGCGCTGGGAACAGAACTGCAATCTCTGCAAAAGCAACAAGCACTCTCAACTGCTGAGACATCTCTGCTGGCCTCGGTGTGTTCCCTTTTTAAATATTTATTTTTAATTCTGTGCATGGGTATATGCATGTGAGTTCCAGTACCCTTGGAGGCCAGAAGAGGCCATTGGATCCCCTGGAGCTGCTGTTATATGGCTGTGAGCCACTGTCTTAGTTAGGGTTAATATTGCTATGATGAAATACCATGACCAAAAACAAGTTATACTTCCATATTGCTGTTCATCAAAGGAATCAGAACAGAAACTCAAAACAGGTCTGGAACCTAGAGGCAGGAGCTGATGCTAAGGCCATGGATGGTACTGCTTACTGCCTGCTTTCTCATAGAACCAAAGACCACAAGCCCACAATGATCTGGGCCCTCTTCCATCAATAACTGATTAAGAAAATGCCTTACAACTGGATCTTACGGAGGCATTTTCTCAAGATTCCTTCCTTCCAGATAATCTAGTTTGTGTGTCAAGTTGACATAAGACCAGCCAGCACAGCTACCATGTAGGTGCTAAGAATT
This sequence comes from Meriones unguiculatus, assembly GCF_030254825.1. Taxonomy (NCBI): domain Eukaryota; kingdom Metazoa; phylum Chordata; class Mammalia; order Rodentia; family Muridae; genus Meriones; species Meriones unguiculatus. The sequence goes on from NC_083349.1 coordinate 27,511,923, forward strand.
GAAACTAGATCTTGAAAAACCAGTCAGTACTCTTAACCACTGAGCCATCTCTTTATCCCCTGTAATGTTGCTTTCTTCTTACCTTTGTTTCTTTATTTCCTTTTTTTTTTTTTTTTTTTTTCCCCAAGTCAGGGTCAGGGTTTCTCTATGTAACAGAGCTCTGGCTATTCTGCTATCCTGGACCAAGCCAGCCTCAAACTCACAGAGATCCACTTGCCTCTGCTGGGATTAAAGGTGTGTACCACCATACCTGGCCCCTATGTTGCTTTCTTAAAAAAATAAAAGTACAAGAGCATTACATGGTCCAAGGAGATTTAAGATTGACAGTTGTTTAGTCTATTATCTAATGTCCCTAATTATACTCAAATTTTTTCTTGTACTAAGTATAGGCATTGGACACCTATATCCCAGCTGCTCAGCTGAGACAGGAATGCTCTTTGAGCCCAGGGATTGTTGGTTGACTTAGACAATTACTTCATTTTCTTCCTTTTTTTCCCCAAAGATTTATTTATTATGTATATAGTGTTTTGCCTGCATGTGATACCACTATAGATGGTCATGAGCGACCATGTGGTTGCTGGGAATTGGACTCAGGAGCTCTGGGAGAGCAACCAGTACCCTTAACCTCTGAGCCATCTCTCCAGCTCCCTGTTATCTTCCTTTTTTATTATTTATTTTGAAACATTCTTAGAGGCTGGCCTCAAACTTTTAGCAACTCCCCTGCCACAGATCCCAAATACTGAATTGCAAGCTTGCACCACCTCATCTAGCTGGTAGGACTTTGTTTTCTGAGATAGGGTCTCACTGTGTAGCACAGGCTATTTTCTAATGATCCTACCTCAGTATCCCTAGTGCTGAGAAATTCGGGCATGCACCACCACACTCAATGTAGCTGTTTCCATCCATAATCTAGGGAAGAAATCCTATCCTGGCCAGTAATAGGCTTCCTACTCTATCCACGTGATTCTCATCTCTCTCGGGGAGGGGGATAGGGTAGGGCGGGTCTGGAGAGCTAGAATACATCATTCTGGACTTTACACCCCTCCCTTCTCTGTCCATTGGGAGGCAGAAGACAGGAAATGACTGCCATGGATGTGGTAGGATTTTTACCAAAACAGCATTTTTGTAATTCAGGCCCCATACCATCCACAGATGTTTTCCTGTCTGATACCAGCCAGGTGCCCGCCCTCCTCTGAAAATACTCCTGTCCCCACCCCTTCACATGACTGTAGCCTTTGGATTCTCAGTTCCTGGCCGTTTTCCACATTTCATTCCTGTCAGAACCCAGGCATCCTGACTTCCAGCTGAAACCGCTGCATGCGGCTTCCCCTATTCCTGGCCCCCGTGACTCAGTCCCTCTGAGGGAACCAGCCCTCTTCTTGGCAATCAGGGGCTAGGTGGTGACATCAGGGTATAAAAGTTCTCAGCCAAAACAGAATTGAAGATACAACCTGACAGTGGCCTGTGACAGGGACCTCTCCGCCTGATATCCACAGATGTCTGGAGGCAGATTCTCACTGTGTCAAGGCCTATCCACCGGTGAGAGGCTGCTGTGGTTCCTGGGAAGAGGGTTGACAGGGAGGATCCTGGAGTGCTTGGCAGGATTTGCACAAATGCAGGTAGGGCGTGAAGACTCCTATGTCCACTGCCACTGCTTTTCTTCCTTCTCTCTTTTGTCTTCTTTCTGGATTTTTTAAAATCTTATTAAGCATTGTTTTGCATAGGTCATTTCTCCGGGTAACAACAGACTCATTTCACCTTTCTTCACTGAGCTGACTAAATTGTTTCCTCCTCCTTTTCCCCAGCATTGTTTATCCATTAGCTGCCTGTTTCTAGCACTTTGCATGGTGCCGCCCAAACATCTGTCTTGCCTGTGGAACCATATTTCACTATTTTTATCCCAAACCAAGCACAGTCAGGGCCTGGAGGCATGCACTAATAATCCTAGTGATTGGAGGGGTGGACAGGATGAGCAGGAATTGAGAACCAGCCTCAGACCACCACCCCTCCACCAAAAAAAAAAAAAAAAAAACTGGATTCTGAAGCCAATTGACAAAATGACTGTGTGCTCAGTCCCACATCTTCCCTTTGCCGGTCTTGGACCTACGTTGTGCTTTCACAGAGGGCTTGTCCTGGAAGGCAGGGCTGTCGGCATTTACCCGTTCACTCCTTCCCTTCCAGACTCCATGTTGGGCTCTCTTTACCTTCTGTGGCTTGTGGCCATGACCACCTCCTTGGTTTCCAAAGCTCAGATCTTGACCCCCCAGGACTACGAGGAAAAGGAAGAGGGTTATTGGACGGTAACCACAGCTTCCCTGGCTGTCCGTTGTGACTATGACCGATGCCGCCACCTTCAAGTGCCCTGCAAGGAGCTGCAGAAGGTTGGGCCAGTGGCCTGCATGTGCCCAGGGCTCTCCAGGGAGGATCAGCAGCCAGATCCTCCACGTCTGGGAGAAGTGCAAATTGTGGCTCAGGAAAGCTGCGTGGTGGTCCACTGGTGTGCTCCGTTCTCTCCAGTCAGCCACTACTGGCTTCTGCTTTGGGAAAGCAATGGGGCTCCACAGAAGAATGGCCCCCTCAATGCTACAGTTCGAAGAGCAGAGGTGAAGGGACTGAAGCCTGGCGGTGCTTATGTCCTTTGTGTGGTGGCTGCTAATGACGCTGGTGAGAGCCATGTTCCTGGGGCAGGTGTTGAGGGTTCTGAGAACTGGGCTGGTCCTTCCTTTGGGCCCTGTCACAAGCTTATCATGCCACCTAGGCCTACCACCTTAGTCCATGCAGCTGTGGGAGTAGGCACAGCCCTGGTTCTGCTGAGCTGTGCAGCCGTGGTCTGGCATTTCTGCCTTCGTGAGCGGTGGGGTTGCCCCCGACGTCAAGGTACTGCCCAAGCTTCAGAAGCTCTCTGATAGGTGTCCCTTCCACTACAAACAACTCTAGTGCAGTCCAGCCACATCTGGAGAGCCCAACCCACTCCCAGGAGGAGCGTGGGGCTTGTTGCCATCTGGCACCAGTGGCACAGCCAAGCCAGAGCAGAAGCCCAGGCAATTGGCCTCGAGATTGAGAGCTTGTTTAGTTTCTAACTGGTCACTATGTTTCCTGTTGGGGGCTAGAAAGGAACAGCAATTATTCCTTGGGGGTCAGATGAAAATGATTTAAGCTTTATGGGCTTTAGGGGATAAAATTATAGACATTATGTATGTACTTATATATAGCCAGTTAAAATGGAGCTCTTGAAGGTCTACCATGGTAATCTACAATTTTAATCTCCAGTACCCTGAAGGCAGAGGCAGTCAGAGTTTCCAGGGCAGCTTGATCTATATAGAAAAATTTCAGGCCAACCCAGATTATATAGTGAGATTCTGTCTCAAAAAAAAAAAAAGAAAGAAAGAAACAAACAAACAAACAAACAAAAAAGCAACAAAAGGAGGGGCGAGACAGAGAGCTGGTCAGCAGTTAAGAGCACTTGCTGCTTTTCCAGAGGACCAGAGTTTTATTCTCAGTACCCACACTGCAGTTCACAACCATCGGTAATTCCATTTCCAGAGTATCCAGCGTCTACTTATGACCTCTGCCAGCACCAGACATTCACATATATACAGGCAAAATACCCATACAGATAAAATAAAATTTAATTAAAATGTAGCTATTTAAAATGTAAACTGTCCATTGCTCATAGACTTTCCATAGCGATAGGCAAGCCAGGTTTGGCCCATTTGCTAGGTTTTTGCCAACACCTGTTATATATTCATAAAAGGACTCTGCAACTGTGGGTGGCTCCCACATATATTCTGAGAATAAACTTCTGTAGGATAGGCTATGCCCTTTTCCTACCTTTTCTTTCCTTACTAAGAATGAGCTTGCTCGGAGTCCAACTGTGTTTGCAGAAGCTGGGGATTAAGAATCAACATGGGCTGGAGGGGACAGAAGGCTCAAGCTACTGTCTACACAAGTGTTTTTGTTAGTTACTAACAGCTTACACCAATAATTCCCTGAAAGTTTGTCTGATTGTTTATCCACTGTAATAACATTAAAGGAAATATAAAAGCATTGTATTTTCAACTTTCATGATCCTGTTTAATTCGATATATATTTTTTTCATCACTTCTCAGCCTTTTGGCCAAGATCAAGTGTATGCCTATTTTTCAAAGTAATATGCATACTTGTGTTTTTTGTTTGTTTGTTTGAGAAAGGGTCTCACTGTGTAGCCCTTTCTGGTCCAAAATTCCCTATGTAGAGCCAGTTGGCTTAAAACTCATAGAGAGCTGGGCTACGTGGTGCATGCCTGTGATCCCAGCACTCAAGGAAGCAGCAGAGGCAGGTGGATTTCTGTGAATTCAAGGCAGTCTGATCTACAAAGTGAGTACAGGACAGCCAAGACTACACAGGGAAATCCTGTGTGTGTGTGTGGCGGGGGGGGGGGGGGGGGACCAATCAACCAACCAAACACAACAAAAAGCAAAAAACAAACCCCCCCAAAAAACAAAAGCCAAACCTCACAGAGATCCTCCTGCCTAGGCTTTCTGAGTGCTGAGATTAAAGACATGAATGACCACACCAGGCTGTTTGGGTGTTTGAGTCAGTCTCGTTATATAACCTTGGCTAGTCTGCTACTTTAGTCCTGAGACTACAGGGGTGTAACATCATGCCTGGCTTATTTACAATTTAAGTCTTAGAGCCGGATGCCTTGGCATAAGCCTGTAATTCCAACACTCAGGAAGGCAGAGGCAGGCATGTCTCTGTGAGTTCAAGGCCAGCCTGATCTATAAGAGTGTAGGACAGCCGGAGCTTGTCTCAAAAAAAAAATTAAGTCTTTGTTTATTTTTTGTATACATATATGCATGCCATGGCAGACAAGTAGAAGTCAGAGGACAAATTTCAGAAGTTGGTTCTCTCTTCCCCACCATGTGAGTTCCAGGCCTCAAACTCAGGTTGCAAAGCTTGACAGCAAGCAGCTGGGTGCAGTGGTGCACACCTGTGATATCAGCACTCATGGAGGCAGAGGCAGACAGATTTCTGTGAGTTCAAGGCCAGCCTGGTCTAAAAGTGAGTCCAAGACAGCCACGGCTACACAGAGAAACTCTGTCTCAAAAAACCAAAAGTAAAAAAAGAGGCATCTTATTATTCCTTGAATGTATTTTTGGTGTTTTGTTTTGTTTTGTTTTCTTGGTTGCTGTTTTTTGGGGTTTTGTTTTTATTTTTGTTTTTCAAGACAAGGCTTTTCTGTATAGCTCTAGCTGTCCTGGAACTCACTCTGTAGACCAAACTGGCCTCCAACTCACAGAGATCCACCTGCCTCTGTCTTCCTGAGTGCTGGGATTAAAGGAGTGTGTCACCAATGCCCAGCTCCTTGAATTTATTTTTGAAATTATTTGAATATAAAAAAGTTCCTTACAAATTGCTACATAGTGAAAATTCACTTTCACTAATCTGATAACTTTTTGGGGTGCCGGGGTTGAGTTCAGAGCCCTAGAAATAGAAGGCATGCAAGTCTACCACTGAGTTCTATTCCCAGCATGGCCATGGATTTAGTCTCTGTGTGGACACTGTTCCAGGACAGTAGCTACACTGAGCTGGATTATTTTAGTCTCAGAACAAAGGTATTATTACCCAAAGTCTCAGTAAACTGATATAAAGAATCTAGGAAAAAATTAAAAGCCAGATTCGGTACATGCCTTTAATCTCAGCACTCCTAAGGCAGGGGCAGGAGGATTTCTGTAAGTTCCTGAACAATGTGGGCTGCAAATAGTTCCAGTGCTACTTAGTAAGGTCCTGTCACAAGAATGAGTTACTTGCTCAGTTTTTTTTTTTTAATAATTCTCATTGCTGGGTGGTGGTAGCGCAGGACTTTGATCCCGGCACTCAGGAGACAGAGGCAGGAGTTTGAGTCCATCCTGGTCTACAGAGCAGGTTCCAAGACAGACAGAGCTACACAGAGAAACCAGGTCTCAAAAAAAAAAAAAAAAAAAAAAAAAAAAAAAAAAAAAAAGAAAGAAAGAAAGATAGAAAGAAAAAGAAAAAAAGCATTATTCTTCATCTTTTAATTTTAGCACACACTAAAACTAAGACTGCACAGGACCAGGTATTTACAAACCTCAGCAGGGCACTGATCAAGTGCCCTCAGCACTACAACACCAAGCAGCCTACGCAGGTCCCAGTGCACATGCTTCTGCAAGCAGGATTCTCAGGGTTTAGTTTAGTCCTGCTTTCTTTCACAGGCTTTGCCTCAACTACTTTGAAAGGATTTTAGAAGAATGAGAAAATAGCTCTATCATCTTTAATTAGAAAGAGCATGCATTCCCAGCTGGGTATGCTGGATTCGCAGTTAATTATGAAAACTTTCACTGTTAGGAGTTATACATGGAAAGAAGGCTGGGGGCATAGTGATTAAACTCCAAACCCTCTAACAGTGAATTCAGCTGAAGTGGTAAAATATGGCAGTCAAATAATGGAAGGCTGGCCAGGCTCAGCGCTTCTTATCCTAATGCTTACCTGGAAAAAAATTAATTATGTTACATATTTTGAAACTTCTAATTCTTTTAGTTATCAAAACCAAAAATTCCAAGCGCACACTGTGTTCCTCATGAGCTCACTCTCCCTCTCCTACAAGGGAGCCATCTTATCATAGCTCTGTACAATAGATGGTCCCATAAGAATCATGCTCGGTTTGACCAGCATGTGGTCTTTCCCTAGTTTTGAGAAATTCTGTTTCTTTTAAAAGAGCATAGTTTATAATTGATTTATATTTTATTTTTGGCTTTCTGAGGCAGGATCTCTGTACATAGCCCTAGCTGTCCTGAAATGTGTAGCTGTGCCTCAGACTCACAGAGATCTATCTGCCTCTGCCTCCCAAGTGCTGAGATTAAAGTCATGTGCCACTACACCTGGCCCAATATAATTGATTTTTACATAATGTAAAGTTTAATAGATAACCAAAAGCATTTTTGTTTGGTTTTTGTTTCTAAAATAGGATTTATCTGTGTACCCAGCTGTGTACAACCAAGGGGTTGTCCTGAAACTTGCTCTGTAGACCAGGTTGGCCTTGACCTCAGAGATCCAACTGCTTCTGCCTCCCTAGTGCTGGTATTAAAGACATGCACCGCTAGCCAGTCCACGTGGGGCACACCTGTAATCCCAGCACTTGGAGGCAGAGGTAGGGGGATCTTTGTGAGTTGGTCTACAAAGTGAGTCCAGGACAGCCAAGGCTACACAGAAAAACTCTGTCTCAAACAAAAAACACAAAAATTAAAAAGGTCTCTGTCTCAGTTATCTGGGAACTAGCTGGGATCAAGATAACCTCAAGAGTCTAATAACCACTTCCACAACACAAGAGAGTTCACGTCTCAGTACCCAAAGCTATCTCTCCAGCTACTTTTGAAAATGGCTCAGAGAGATGGCTCAGTGTTTAAGAGTACAACCAACTCTTCCAAAGAACATGGGTTAGAGTCCCAGCAACTATATGGCGACTCACAGCCATCCATAACCCCAGTTCCAGGGATATGAGGCCCTCTTCTTGCCCCTATGGGAATCAGGAATGAAGTGGTTCACTGATAGACGTGCAGGCAAAAGACCCATATACATAAAATAAAAACAAATAAGTTTAAAGAGTAGATAAAAAATAAAACAAGTAAGTCTTTCTAAAAATCATTTAAAAATACAATACTGGCCACAGAGGTTCATGTTTTGTAATCTTGCCACTGAATAGGCAGAGATAGGTGTATCCCTGGAGCTCAGGGACAAGCCAGGCTTAATCAGGTTGGGGCCAATGTATAAAAGGAATATCTTGTGTATTGTATGGATGTAGCACCTGTCAAAATTTAATCTGATAGCCTATATCTTAGGCAGGAAATAGGAGGTGGGACATCTGATAGGATTCTGGAACAGAGCCAGGCACTCAAGATTCAGCTGGCAAGATGTGAAGAGGACAGATGCATGGTACCCGAGCCCAGGTAACCAGCCATGTGGCAGAATGTAAATTTGTATAAATGTGATTTTAAGTTATGAGTTAGTCTAAGAAGAGCCTAGCTATATAGCCTGGGTATTTTTTCTTTTTCAAGACAGGATTTCTCTGTGTAGCCTTGGCTGTCCTGGACTCACTTTGTAGACCAGGCTTGCCTCAAACTCACAAAAGTTCACCTGCCTCTTCCCCTCTCCCCAGAGTGTTGGAATTACAGTCATGCACCACCACCCATAGCTGGCTTGGGTATTTGTAAAATAATAACTGAGTCTCATGAATCATTATTCTGGGAGCTTGGGGAAGAAATGAAAAACCTCATGCAACACTAATGAGAAACCTTGATTCCTGAGAGAACACCCAAGGTTGACAGATAGCTTTCACATATCCTCCCTCACACCTCACACTGCACATTTATAGGGATGTGGACATACACCCCATCAAACATACACTTACATGCACACATGTATATGAGTGTACACACAAGCATTTAGAAAATCACCCATAAAACTCCTCTCAAGGATGGTGGTGGCTCACGCTTTTAATCCCAGCACCTGGGAGGCAGAGGCAGGTGAATCTCTGTGAGTTTGAGGCCAGCCTTGTCTACAGAGCGAGCTCCAGGACAGCCAGGTTTTGTCTTGAAAAACCAAAATAAATGAATAAATGTTAAAACTTAAAACAAACAAACAAACAAAAAACCTCCTCTCAAGACTCAATTGCCCATCCCCAATTTCACTTTTAAGATACCAAATAGACTCCTCAGCCTACAAACAAGTTCAGCCTTAGGCCTCTTAAAGCCTTTTACAATCAGTTTTGCTCCAATTAGAGTCAAAGGGTCATTTGCTTCTTGGGATGTGATGTTGCTAGGACAGACTGTATCAAGTTTGTCACTGAGTGCCAGGATAAACACAGCCCTAAGCCTGACTCCACCTTTTCATAATCACCTCCTTTCCATTATATGGAAGAATTTGGTCTGTGTTAAAACTTTCCCACAGAGCTGGGTGTGGCAGCGCTGAGGAGGCAGAAAAAGGCAGATCTCTATGAGTTCAAGGCCAGCCTGGCCCACACAGAAAATTCCAGAGCTGCATAGAGAGACCCTGTCTCAGAACACAACCAAAAAAATAAAACAACCCCCTACACACACACACACACACAATAGGCTGGACCTTGCATGTCAACAGAGTTAATGTCCAGAGTTAATATTGTTCCACCCTAGAAACTTCAATAGCCTGCTACTGTGTCATTTGGAGATTTCCATATCCTCTTCCAACGAGACTCAGATCATGAGCCACTAAGCCCCAAATAGTACTGTCTTGAGATACCAACCACTGATGCCTTCTTCCCACCACTGGAGATTTTTGACCTGATGTCACTGCCTGACCTCCAGTTGATGGCAAAGAGTTACTCCCTCCTTCCTTCAAAGAAACTTTTAAGCCTTCTATGATTTTAGTCATGACTTTGTGATAGATCAGCAACACCAACAAGACTCTGACCTATATGTCTCTGCCCAGCTCAGAGGGCAGATCTTTGGTCCTTGTTAATGTTTTGGTTTTCTGGTCTGTCAATGTGGACATGGTTCTGAGAGAGATAGCTATCAGCAATTCTAACCTCACAACAGGGCTATTGTTACAGAGGGTGACATGGACTCAGAGCAAGGCTGCTGTTGTCTTAGAGCAGGACTGTTATTTTGTCAGAAAGAATTACCATAACGATAGCGTGATTGCTCTGAGAGGGCATAATATGGAAACACTGCCTACTGCCTCTTAGAATGGCTGTGTCCAATATGGTCTCTCTATTGTGTTAGAGCAGCAGTAACACTGCAATATATTCATTTTTTAAATAAATGTTTATTAATTATTTATACAATGTTGTGCCTGAATGTACACCTGCATGCCAGAAGAGGGCACCAGATCTCATTATAGATGGTTGTGAGCCACCATGTGGTTGCTGGGAATTGAACTCAGGACCTCTGGAGGAGCAGTCAGTGCTCTTAACCTCTGAGCCATCTCTCCAGCCCCACTGCAATATATTCTAATAACCTCTCAACTTCTGCATCCTTAATCCTGGTGATTTCTTTCAACCGCAGTGTCACTGACCTATTAAAGCCATCTCACATAACAGTCCCCATCGAGAATTGGTGATTACGATTTGTGGATGTAAAACATTTTTTTTTTTTAAATCCCAGATGTAGGATATGGGACTAATTTAGTCCACAGCAGCAAACTATTTGCCTCGTGTGGGCTCTGAGACAGGCTCTTTGCCATCTACAGATAGTTTAAATCTGAGGACTCTGGAGAGGGAATAAATGCCAGAGCCCAGAGAGTGCTGAGGAGCTCTAAGAAAGAAAAAGGTTTCTGGTGCTTTCCCCCTGCTCTTCCTGGCTGCTGTTGATGCAGTGTGAGAAGTTAGAGATCGCCCGAAATGAAGATTGGACTTGGCCCAGGGAACCCGATGACCCTAACCACCAGAAAGTAACTTAAGGAAAACTATGCCCCTTCTCCCCACTAATCTTCTCTCTCCTACCCGGTGTTGGAGTGTTGGAAGAGATAAGGGGTGGAGAATGGAGAAAGAGGCCTAAGAAACTCGAATGAATGAATAAAGTAGATTAAAAGCTCTGCTAATGAAGACTGGTGGCCCAAAGTGTAATTCTAACACTTAGGAGGCTTAGGCAAGAGCATAAGAGTTTGAGGTTAACCTGGACTATATAGGAAATTTTAGGCTAGTTTGGACTACATAAGCAAGTCCCACCTTCAAAACCACGAACGAAAGAAAGAATAAGAGAGAGACACATAGTGAGACTGTGTCTCAAGAAAACAAAAATAAAAACAAAACAAAAAAGCAAGAAAGAACCTGGGGGGGGGGTGGCGCACACCTTTGATCCCAGCACTCTGAGAAGCAGAGGCAGGCAGGTCTCTGTTAGCCTGAGACCAGCCTGGTCTACAGAGTGAGTTCTAGGACAGCCAGGGCTACACACAGAGAAACCTTATCTCAAAAAAAAAAAGAAAAAAAGAAAAAGAAAAGTAAAGAAAGGAAGGAAGGAAGGAAGAAAAGAAAGGAAGAAAGAAAGCTGAGTATGTAGTACAAACCTATAATTCCAGCTCTTGAGAGGCTGAGATAAAAAGATTGCCATTAATTTGAGACCACCTGTGCTACCCTGAGCTTAAAAAATCTGGGCATCATAATTCATACACATAATCTCAGCACTCAGAAGGTGAAGAAAGAAGGATCAGGTGAGATCAGCCTCAGCTATGCAGAGAGTTTGAGGTCACCTGGGATATATGAGACTATGAAGAAAGAAAAAAGAAAGAAAAAAGGAAAAGAAAGAAAAAGGAAGAAAGAAAGAAAAGAAAGAAGATAAAAAAGCAATTTCTCTTAGCAAAGCAGATTTTTAAAAACTTTTTATTCTTTGTTAATTTCACATCATACACCCCAGTCCCATTCATCTCCCTGTCCCCTTATATCTGCCCTTTACCCTTGCAAACTGCCCCCTAAAATAAAAACACACACAAATGAACAAAACCAAAGCATAAAAACATCTCATTGTGGAAGCTATAATATACAGTTTGTCCCTCAGTATATCCCTCTGTCCACACATCTTCACTTGCAAATGTTCATTGCAACGAGTCATTGGTCTGGTACAAGGTCTCTGACTTCTGTGACCATCAATATTGGATCCTCCTAGGAATTTCTCCTGTTGTTGCCCTGTGTCATGGAGATCCTGCAGCTCTGGATCAGCAGGACTGGTCCTTCTACGTGTCCCAGTTGTTTGCAGATGCTATAGACTTGGGGGTGGGCCAACTCAGAGCCCTGGATCTGGGCCTAGGTGGTAGCTGATCTGGCCAGCTTCACCAGCTCTCCCTACCCCCACCACCATCTCCAGCACTGCTCCAGCGAGGCCACCCAGTCTCACCACTGGCAGTAGGCAGGGCCAGCTCTCTCACTGCTCTGTGGGCTGGCTCACTGGCACCCATACCTCCAGGGCCAGCTCCACTGTGCTACCCAGTTGAGATGCAGGGCCTGATCTCCCAAGTGCTACAGTCGGTGAGGGGGCAGGGCTAGCTCTCCTGCTCTCATGCCCTGGGGCTCAGCTCTCCTGACTACAGCAGGTGGTGAAAGGGGAGGGCAGAGGGCATCACCCCACATCCATGCCATCTCATGGTGGAGGAGTGGGGCCAGCTTTCCCACACTCTCCCACTTGTGGCTAGCTCACTCGCATCCCCACCACCGGGGTCAGCTTTGCTGTGTTGGGGGTTGGTCTGGTGTTCTGTGTACTCTGAGGCTAAATTCTGGGCTCCAAAATCTGGTTGAAGTCCGGATGAGTGCATTCTCTAGTACACCTAACAATGCTGTGTAAACTTTGCTCCCCAATTATCTCTGATTGGTTAATAAGGAAAGGCCGGACAGCCTGAAACTGGGCAGAAGGAAAGTAGGCAGGGCTTCAGTTCCCCAGGCTTGGGGTTTCAGGAGAGGCCATGGGGAGAGAGGACATAAGGAAGAAGATGGAGAGGACATGGCCTGATGCAGCAGATGCCCAGACAGGACCAATTTTGGCAACTTGGGGCATGTGGCTGGGAAGTAACAAGACTAGCTTAGGAAATTAGTATTTCCTAATACTAATAACTGCCCAGTTTTTGTGCTTAAGCTTGTTAAATAAATCAATAGGTCTCTGTCTCAATTATTTGGGAGCTAGCCGGGTTAGAAAACCTGATGAATTAATAAATTTTCTATAATATTTGGCATACCATTGTGAAGCAAGAATTTACATAGAATCCAAACTTAGAAATATTCCGGGCAAAAGGCATTGTCTCTCTCTCTCTCTAGGTCTCTGTCTTTCTCTCTGTCTCTGTCTCTCCACGGTTCCTCTGTGTAGCCCTGGCTGTCCTGGACTCACTTTGTAGCCCAAACTGTCCTCCAGCTCACAGAGATCTGCCCGCCAGGGTGCTGGGATCACAGGCGAGGTGGCACACTGTCTCTTTAAGAGTGCACAGATGGTCTTCGGCCTCTTTGGGGGTGGGGGATGCCGTGTGAGAGCGGTGACTTCAGGCTCAGGATCTCACAGGACGGGAGCAGAAGACCCTCAGTTCTCTGGGGCTTTCCCCAGCGACTGTGCCCTAAGGGTGGGAGCTCGCGCTGGAGAGAGTTAAGCTGGTGCCGAGAAGCAGCGGCTGCTCGGCCAGGATGTCGCGGCTCTGCACCGTTTCTTAGCAACCTCATGCGGCCCTTAAACCAGACCCCAGAACTGCTTAGCCTATGCTCTGAAGACCAGGCTTGGCCTTTTAAGACCGATTCTGTGCCCAGATCCTGCGCGCTTCTCTAAGAAGCTAGCGTGCTACCTACTTGGGAAGAAAACTTCCCGGGGGCCATTGTAGTCTGCGGAGGGACGGGGGTCGGGCGTCCCCTGAAACACAACTACCGGTCAAACTCGGGGGCCATTGGGCTGGGCAGACTCCAGCTACAACCCCGCGGATGGAGAGTCCTCTTCCCTGTGAGCTACAAGACAGGACGGAACCAACCTCTGCAGTATCCTAAGATGAACAGCAGAGGGAGACAGAGACACACAGAAGAAACCTGAAGCGGGCCAACATTTCTGAACAGGTAAAAATGGGTTTGAAAGTTATGTTTTAATGTTAAAGAGGAGCCAGGCAGAGGCAGGCAGATCTCTGTGAGTTTGAGGTCAGCCTGGTCTACAAAGCGAGTCCAGGACAGCCAAGGCTACTCAGAGAAACCCTGTCTCTCAGAAAAAAAAAAAAAAAAAAAAAAAAAAAGGAGGGAAAGGAACTGAATATAAGAAATTCACAGGTAGAGGTAAACAGGGAATTGAACCCTGAACTTTTAGATTCAAGGTCAGGCGCCTCGTCAATTGAGCTCTGAGGTGGATCTGTGTGAGTTTAAGGCCAGCCAGGTCTACAAAGTGAGTCTAGGACATCCAAGGCTACACAGAGAAACCCTGTCTTGAAAAACCAAAAATAAAAAAATAAAAACAAGGGCTGGAGAGATGGCTCAGAGGTTAAGAGCACTAGCTGCTCTTCCAGAGATCCAAAGTTCAATTCCCAGCAACCACATGGTAGCTCCCAGCCATCTGTGAGACCTGGTGTCCTGGCATGCAGACAGAACACTGTACATAATAAATAAATAAATCTTTAAAAATGAATAAACAAAAATTCCACCAATTATTTAAAAGAGAGCCACGTGTGGGTGCATGGAGACAGGGGCAGGAGTCTCACTGTGAGTTCGAGACCAGCCTTGTCTGCAAAGCAAGTCCCCCAAAAAACAGGATAGCTAAAACGATAATGCACAATAAAAGAACTTCCGGAGGTATCACCATCCCTGATTTCACGCTATTCTGCAGAGAAATACTAATAAAAACTGCATGGTATTGGCATAAAAACAGATCAATCAATGAAATAAAATTGAAGACCCAGAAATAAACCCATATATCTATGGACAGTTGATTTTTGACAATGACTCCAAAACCATGGAAAAAGATAGCATCTTCAACAAACCAGTGCTGGTCTGACTGGATGTCTGCATGTAGAAGAATGGAAATAGATCCATATCTATCACCCTGCATGAAAATCAAGTCCAAGAGGATCAAAGACCTCAACATAAAGCCAGATACACTAAATCTGATAAAAGAGAAGTAGAGGAGGATCTCCCCTTGGAGAGGGTCAGGGAAGAGATAAGGGTGGGAGGGCGGGATTGGGAGGGAATGACGGAGGGGGCTACAGCTGGGATACAAAGTGAATAAACTGTAATTAATACTTAAAAAAAAGAAAAATTAAAAAAAGAGAAAATACCATCCCAGCACTCAGGGAGGGAGAGGCAGGCAGATCGCTGTGAGTTCGATGCCAGCTTGGTCTACAAAGCAAGTCTAAGGACATCCAGGGCTACACAGAGGAACTCTGTCTCGAAAAAAACAAAAGAAAGAAAGAAAATATCATCCTGAGTAAGGTAACCCAGACCCAGAAAGACATGCATGGTGAGTACTCATAAGTACATAAGTCGATATTAGCCATAAAGTACAGGACAACCATTCTACACTCCAGAGACCCAAAGAAGCTAACAAGGGAAGGTGTGTGAATTTCCCTCAGAAGGGGAAATAAAATAGACCTCAGAAGTGGATACAGGGTGTGCCGCCCTAGCTGGACTCTGACCTCTGACAGGGAACAGGATTTGCCCTGCAGCAAATACAGGTGCTGCTTTTCTAAGACCATGCACATTCACATGACAGATGGAAGGACACTAGTTGGCTGTTTCCTGTGCACCGATCTGTCTGTGACATCATGTCATCTGGGGCTCCACGCAGGAGTTCCTCAAGCCATCTGATTAATTTTCTGCGGGAGAACCCTGTGTGCTGGGTCTGGCCATGGTATAAGGGCTCCACATCATTTCTACTGAAGTCCAAAGGGAGAGCCTGGTGGGGGTGGGGGGTGGGGCTGTATCTCTGACCATGATTGCACTTCTCTTTGAGACCGTTAAACACTGTGACCAAATTAAAAAAAAAAAAAAAAAAAAAAAAAAGTGGGATGGAGGGAGAAAACTGGGTGGGGTGGGGTGGGGATCAGATGTGTGGGCGGGGGGAGGCTAGAAGAAAGAACCCAATCAATGGAAGAGGGTATCTCTAGGACAAGCCAGAGACCTGGGATGGGGGGAGGCTCCTGGAAGTCTATGGGGGTGGCCCTAATTGAGGGTCCTGGCAGCTGAAGTGGCTACCTCCTATAACCAGGGCAGGACTCCCAGCGGAGGGAGGGGGACACCAGCCCACCCACAAAAGCTTCGACCCAAAATTTGCCCTGCCTACAAGATGTGCAGGGATAAAGATGGAGCAGAGATTGACAGAATGGCAAACGGATGGCCGGCCCAACTTGAGACCCACTCCATGGGAGAGAGCCAAACCCTGACACTATTAATGATACTCTACTATGATTACAGACAAGAGCCTCGCATAACTGTCTTCGGAGAGGCTTCATCCAGAAGCTGATGGAAACAGATGCAGAGACCACAGCCAAACAATAAGCAGAGTTAGGGAGTCTAGCGGAAGAATAGGGGGAAGGATTGAGGGAGCTGGCTGGGTCAAGGATGCCGCATGAAGACCTATAGACCAAAGTAACCCGGGCCCATGGGGGAGTTCACAGACTGAACCAAAGAGAATGCAAGCAAAAGAGCGTTCATGGCTGGAGCTAGGCCCCATTTGCAGGGGACGTGTAGCACGGTCATGTGGGGCCCTAACAGTGGGAGGAAGGGATGTCTCTGATCTGCTGCCTGCTTTTGGAAACCTTCACATAGCTAGGCTGCCTTGTCTGCACTCCCTGCGTGTGCTTCTTTCTGCGGCAACTTCCTGTTTCAGGGCGGGTTGGTGCCCCGTGAGGGAACTCCTCCTTCCCTGAAGAGAAGGGGAGTGGAAATAGGGGGGAGAGGAGTGTGAGGCTGGAATAGGGAGGAGAGGAGGGAGGGGGGCTTCAATCAGATGTAAAATGAAAAAATTAATTAATGGAAAGAAAAAAAAAGAGCAGGAAGGACTCTGACCACTAGTGGTTTCCCTAGAATAAGAAAAATAAAATCAACCAAATCTAAAGAGCATCTTTCTTTCCTTTTTCTTTCTTCTTCTTCTTCTTCTTTTTTTTTTTTTTTGAGACAGGGTTTCTCTGTGTAGCCTTGGCTGTCCTTGAACTCAGAGATGGCCTGCCTCTGCTTCCCAGAGTATTGGGATTATAGGTGTGTGCCACTGAGCCTGGCTCTTCTTTTTCAAGATATGCCTCTTGTGCTTGCTTCATCAGTAGCCAGAACCTCCCTTGGTTTAAAAAAATGCAACATTCCTGGGTGTGGTGGTGTTCTTCTGTGATCCCAGCACTTGGGAGACAGAGGTAGGGAGATCTCTGAGTTCGAGGCCAGCCTGGTCTACAGAGTTCCAAGACAGCCAGCGCTACACAGAGAAATCCTGTCTCACACAAACAAACAAAAAACATTTAAAATTAAAAAAAAAAGAAAGAAAGAAATGCAACACGAAACCCCTTTATTTTCAGGGAAAATGCAACTGCAATGACTTGAAGTTGAGAATATGGGTACCCCATCACTCACACACATGCTCAGACTGTGAAATCCCAACATGCCTTCTAACGGGCACATATACAGTACCAAGTGCAAAGGTACCCTGTGAGTGGGCTCAGGACCCTGGCTCTATCCTCCTCAGTAGCGGGGGCCAGGGCTGCCTCTCACCACACCGCCCCACAGCTGAAGCCAGGTCTCTCCCCAGCCAGTCATCCCTTTCAGCAGCAGCAAAGCAGGAACGATAGTTCTACCTCACCCGGGAAGAGACTGCTTATTCATTTCTTTATTTTTAAGTAAGTAAGTAAGTAAATCCATCATTTCTCTGTTCCAAGATGGCTAATGTTCTATTTTTCTACCAAATCAGTGCTTACTTAGTCCACTAACAGTGCTGCTGTTGGCTGTGGCAGGATTTTCAACATGGTTGCTTTGTTTGTTTTTGTTTTACCGAGGCAGGGTTTCTCTGTGCAGCCTTGGCTGCCCTGGACTGGCTTTGCAGACCAGGCTGGCCTCGAACTCAGGGAGATCTGACTGTCTCTGCCTCCCAGAGTTCTGGGGTCATAGGCGTGCACCATTGTGCCTGACTGGGTGATGGCTCTTGCTGAATGGGCGACCCACACTGCCCGTTGCTACCTAAAGACAGGTTCTGGTCACTAAACTCCATCAGGCCTCCCATCTGGGAAGCAACTAAAACTGCTGTTTTACTCAGGCCCAGATATTACATACGTCAATTAGACAATCTTGTCAAGGACATCTGGATGTACCGCTTATGTACAATTGAACCCCAAATGAGGAAGAAGAGCCCAGGAAGGAATCTGCACCCAAGGAAGCAACCTCAGAGAACACTGGAAAGTACACTTACAGAGATGAAACCCACAGTTTTGAGTATAAGTATTTGACAGTTCTCATAGAAACTGTCCCTGGATGGGTAGAAGCCTATTCCACCCACATGGAGACAGACTCAGCAGTCACCAAGAAACTCCTCCAAGAGTTAATTCCTAGATTTCAGTTGGTTCTCTCCCTCAGGTCCAACAATAACCTGACTTTCATAGCCAATGTTTCCCTAAGTCTGGTTAAGGCCCAGACTTAGGGAACCTAAACTGATTGGAAATTACATTGTGCCTATAGGTCACAAAGCTCAGGTACAAAGCATGAATAGGAAGGAAACTAACTAAATATATCCTCCTTGAGACTGGTGAAAGCTGAGCCAACCTCCTACCTTTTGTGGCCCTAAAAGACAGGTGTACCCCATATCAAAAAGCTCATTAAGGCAGACATGACTAACTACTCCCTCCTCAAGTCCTTACAGGCCCTGCAACAAGCCCAGAGAACTAGTCATCAGATGGTGCAGACAGGCTGTGGCCTTGTCCATATATGAGCCTGCCCTCAAGTTCCAGGTTGGTGAACTTGTGTGGGTAAAGAAGACCCCAACTGAGGCCCTAGAACCAAGTTGGGAAAAGCCCTCACTTACTCTGTGGTGTGGTTCTGCTTCCTCTTTCAGGGTGTCCGGGCACAAGACAAAGAGCCTAGAAAGATGTAGCAGAGTCTGGAATGGGTGGGGTCCTGTAGAATTCTGGTCCAACTGGGAGTGCCAAGGGGAAGAAGGCCTCCAAGGATTTTAATAAATGAGCAACTGTTTACGCTAGTCAGTGAAACAGGTTAGGTGTGTTTATTCCAGAACGTCCAAGTGCTTTATGAACCTTGGTGCTCCCTATGTGACTACCTGTGATTACCTTGAGATTTGGATTCTGTGGGCTAGCATACACAGGCTCGGACGCAGGGAGGGATCGATCCTACACTTTCCAGTCTTAGGATGAAATTTTCAGGGTTTGGACACGTCTCTGACCTCACTCTAGCCCCATGCCTGTTTTCCTTGGTCACCCAGCCTATGTGCCCCACACTGTGGTCCTTAACATCTCTACACAGTGAAGGTCACTGGTGGAACCCCATGGAGGCTATAGAAGATAACAGGAGCTGGGCAGAGGTGGCACATGTCTTTAATACCAGGCAGAGGAAGGTGGATCTCTAGTTCTAAGCCAGTGTGGTCTACAGAGTGAGTGAATATGTTCCAAGACAGTAAGGACTACTTAGAGAAACCCTGTCTCAAGAAGAAGAAGGAAAAAGGAAAAGGGAGAAGGAGGTGAAGATTAAGAAGAAGAGGAGGAAGAAGTGGAAAAGGAGGAGGAGGAGGAGGATAGATGGGTCATGTTACACCTGAATAGTCCGGACCAGGATGTGATTTTATTATCCAAAAGAAACCTGTGCCAAGACCCATCCAGGCCATCGGCCCATCTTGGTACCCTTGAGATATGAGCCCTCTAGGTGGTAACTCCCCCTTTCTCCAGGAACTCCTCCAGTAACCTTGGAGATAAAGGTCCAGGAGGCAGTGGAAGCCAGCCCCTTCGTGTTCAGGATGACAGAAAGAGTGCTTCGGTTCCTTAACCATTCTCAACCAAACACAGGTCAGGACTGCTGGCTGTGCCTGGACCTCAAGACCCCATATTATCAAACTAATTGTGCTTCCAACCCTAACAGCTCACCCTGGGGACTTCCAAAAAGGGTGCTTCCTTAATGCCACCAAGATACCTCCTAGAAAGTTCCCTGTATGAAGATTCCTGTAGCCACATGCAAGATTAATCCCAGAAACGGTGCCTGTATGCATTTCCAGGCCCCTGGGACTACTTGGCTAGTGCTTAACTTGATTGTGCTTCTTCTGGACTGTTTGCATTGAATGAGACCACACTCCTTTGCATCCTTGCGTTGTCATACCCCAGGTGTCTGTCTGTAATGGAGAAGAGGACAGGGCCTTCCTGTGAGTGGCAAGCCATCCCTATTCTAACTCTCTGTTGGTGGGGTGGGTTTCATGGACTCCAATGCAGCTGTAGTAATGGAGGATTAAAAACTTTAAGGAACTCAGTGGTGCATGGTGATGCAAGCCTTTAATCCCACTATTCAGGGAGGCAGAAGCAGGTGGATCTCTGCGCTCAAGAATATCCTATGGTCCACAAACAAACAAACAAACAAAACCTTTAAGGAACTCAGTGCTCAAGCAGACACAGACCTGGGCCATCTAGAAAACTCTGCTTCCCATCTGGAAGTTCAGGTAGATTCCTTAGCTGAGGTTGTTCTTCTGAATCACAGAGGACTGCATCCCCTCTTGATGAGACAAGGATGTCTCTATATGGAACTGGGAAAAACTTGTTGTTTCTGTGCAAGCCAGTCAGGAAAAATTAGAGAAAAATTAGGCACGGTCAGAAATAACTTTCAGGAAAGAGAAGGGAGATATTAAGAATATAGCAACTGAGGCCGAGCGTGGTGGCATTTACCTTTAATCCCAGCACTCGGGGTGGGGGGGGACAGAGGCAGGGGGATCTCTGTGAGTTCCAGGCCAGCCTGGTCTACAGAGTTAGTTTGTAAAAGAGTAAAGGGCAGCTAGGGTTCTGCTGTATAGAGAAATAACATGAATAGAATAGAATAGAATCTAAGAACTGGTACCAAAGCTAGAGAGATGACTCAGTGGTTATGAGCACTGTCTGTTTTTCCAGAGGTCCTGAGTTCAATTCCCAGCAACCACAAGGTGGCTCACAACCATCTACACTAGGCTCTGGTGTCCTCTTTTGGCATACATGTGTACATGCAGGTAGAGCACTTATCTACATAAAATGAATAAATCTTTTATTTATTTATTTTTGTTTTGTTTTGTTTTTTTTACAAACAGGGTTTTCCTGTGTACCCTTGGCTGTTTTGGACTCATTTTGTAGACCAGGCTGACCTCGAACTCATAAAGATCCACCTGCCTCTGCCTTTTAGAGTGCTGGGATTACAGGCATGTGCCACCGCACTTGGATAAATAAATAAATCTTTAAAAGGAAAAAAAACAAACCACAAACTGGTACCAATCTTTGTTCTCCTGGGCCCCTGGTTAGCTACTCTACTTATAGCCATGGCTGGGGCATTAATCCTTTTGTTCCAAGCTCCCAATATAGGAATGATAATGATATAAAGCCTCTTATTCCAAGATGAGTCCATGGTTTGACCCATGCCCATAGAACCAGTGGGGAATATAACAGGCCCCGGAATTTAGTAGGTCCTAAGACCGTAGGACCACTGACAGCATGTTAAACACACCATTCTTAAGCCAGCATGTAGCCTAATCCATCAAAGACCTAGTCCACAGTTCCAGGATCCAAGAAAGTTCCTCAAAGTACTGACCTTGCTTTTTGGCTTCCGGAGTTTCACTTCTCACTAACTGTTCTTGCTAACTGAAGTGTGTTAACCAAAGTGTGGGTTTGTGTGTGTGTGTGTGTGTGTGTGTGTACAAAAGGCAAAAAACAGTGAGGCTTGGAACTCCACAGTTTGTCCAAGTGCCTTGTGCAGCCTGCCAGCCGGCAAATAACTGGCTTCCACAGTCCATGTGTCCTCTGAAGGAGTTACCTAGAAAAACTAGGCATTTTTTTCTTTTTTGGGACAGGGTCTCACATATGCCTGGCTGGTCTGGAACTCACAGAGACTGCTGACTTCTCTATTGGAGTTCTGGGATTAAAGGCATGTGTCACCGGGCACAGTTACTTATTTATCTTAATTTTTTGAGTCAAAGTCTCACTCTGTAGTCTAGAGTGGCTCTGAACCACTGATATCCTCCTGCCTGCGTCAGCTCCCAAAATGCAGAGCTTATAGGTATTAGCCACCATTACTGTAGCAATTTCTTTCATCATAAATTCCTTCTTTCCTTCCTGCTTTTCTTCCTTCCTTCTCACTGTGTAGCCCTAGTTGGCCTGCAACTTGTTATGTAGATCAGGTTGGCCTCCATCCCTCAGATATCTGCTTGGCTTAGTTGCAGCCCTAAACAGAGGTGTTTATTAGAGGATAGTACAATAATAACAGCTATTATTGATACTGATAACATATGCACTAGAGATTTTTCATAATATTAATTCCTACTTAATCATAAGACTCTCTATGATATAGGTACTATTATCAGCCATAGGAAACAGACACAGAAAGATTAACATATCTAAGGCCACAAAGGAAGTAAGTAGAAGAGTTAGCCTTTAACCCAGGACACGTGTTCATACCACTGTGTTCTATTGTCTTTCTGGCAGAGTGAAAAGCATCAGCTTTAAAGATGGGTAGAATAGGGGCTGAAGAGATGGCTCAGCAGTTAAGAGCATAGGTTGCTCTTGCAGAGGACCTGGGTTCAATTCCCAGGTTCTCAACCACCAGTAGCTTCAGTTTCATCGGATCTTATGTCCTCTTCTGACTGCTGAGGGCACCAAGCACACATGTAGTACATGTATGTACATGCAGGCAAAACACATAAATAATATGAATGCATCTACTTAAGTTAAAGACCACTTTACACTTTAAAAAAGAAGATCCTGTACTAGAAAGGATTGTTTAGAAGAACTGAAATGGAGCTACAATAGCTATCAGTAATTCCTCAGCCCACAAAGCCTGGCACTTTAGGCCTGGAGGATTCCCGTAGAGCTGCTGGTCTTGAATCTACATTAGAATCCTGAACAGTAGGCTCTACTATCAGTGAAGGAATTGTGCAGCAACAGAACCGATGAACTGGACTACAAAGCAAGAGCTCTGTGTAGGGACTGGAGAGATGGCTTAGTGGTTGAGAGGACCCTAGCTCAGTTTCCAGTACCCACGTAGTGGCTCACAACTATCAAAAACTCCAGTTCCAGGGGATCTATTGCCCTATTCAGACTTTCCTGGGCACCAGGCCATACATATATACACTCAGGCAAAACACTCATAAAACAAATCTAAAAGCACCTGTGATAAAATAGTAATTTAAAAGTGAAACCAAGTGTGGTGGTCTCTTTTTTTTTTTCTTCTATTCTTTCCAGGGTTTTGTAATAACCCAGTGTTTCTCTGTGTAATAGAGCCATGGCAGCTCTCCTGGACTCACTGTAGCCCAAACTAGTCCTAAACTCACAGAGATCCAGCCTGCCTCTGCCTTCCAAGTGTTGGGATTAAAGGCATGCACCACCATACCCAGCATTGCTTTTAAATCTTAACACTTGGGAGGCAGAGGCAGATTCATGGGTTCCAAACCAGCCTGGTCTATATAATGAGTTCCAGATCAATTAGTGCTACATGTGCGACCATGTGGCAAAGAGGGGGGCAGGGAAGGAAGGAAGGAAAAAAGAAACTCAAGCATGGTAGATCACACCTGTAATCCTAACAGTGAGGAGGCTGAAGCAGAATTACCAAGACTTTAAGGTTAGCCTGAGTAACACTGTAAGTCTCAGGACAGCCAGCTGGGGGTTACATATGAAAGTATAAGATCCTACCATTAAAAAAAAAAAAATCCAGGTGGTGGTAGTGCAAACCTTTAACCAGCACTTGCAAAGTGGAGGCAGGTGGGTATCTGTAAATTCAAGGCCACCTCTCTACAAAGAGAATTTTAGGATAGTCAGGGTTACAAGGAAAAAAAAAAACCTGTCTCAAAAAAGTGGGGGCGGATGGGGTTTGGGGAAAGACATGTAAACAAGCAAAGCCTAGTTAGTCTAAAGAAATGAAAAATGCCATAGAGCTACCCAAGGTGAGCAAAGAGGCAGTACATCTTGTTATACCCAGTTCGCGAGCCCCCAAAAGATCTCCAGGAATCGACTCCGTTGCAAAACACATGAGGGTCTTTTTATTGAAAATTACAAGCTGCAGCTTGGGCTACACAGCCCCACCGCTGAAGTGGTGGTAGCTGAGCGCCCAGGTTAGTTGGGTGATATATAGATTCTGGTTCCTCCCAGCATGCCCAAGGCAGGGGCGATTCCTGCCTGGCAAGCATCTATTGGTCAAAATGCTACATTTTGAATTGATTGGCTATAGGAAGGTCCCCAGACCATAATGACCTGGTGTCCCTCCCTAGAGGGATGGGCCAGTTTCCTAGCAACTGTTATCTCTAGTAGGTGGGGAAAGAATGCAGTAAGGCAGTCCTTCCCCTCAGGGCATCAACAGACTTCTCCACCCACATAGTTTAGCCCTTAATAATAGCTGCTAATTTTAATCTTTTTGGTCTCTCAATCTTAGGCAGAGAACTGGTGCTGTAAGCCCAAAGGGTCAGGGCCTGTTTTATACCATGTACAGGTTACCCTAGAGTACTTTGACAAACTACACAGATACCTGGGCATGATGGCCCACACCTTTAATCCTAGCACTCAGGAGGCAGAGGCAGGTGGATCTCTTGAGTTCAAGGCCAGCCTGGTCTACAAAATAAGTTCTTGGACTGCCATAGCTTCACAGAGAAACCTTTTCTCAAGAAACCAAAAAAAAAAAAAAAAAAAGGAAAGAAAAAAAAAAAAAAGAAAAAGAAAAAGAAAGAAACTGCATAGCAACACTAGCACTTACACACTGTGCAGCCAATATCACTATCACCGCTTCATAGATGCCACTCTTGAACAAGGACTTTGTGTGTCAGGATCCCTTCTGTGAGAGGAAGGAGGGTGGCTAGATCCCCTCCAACAGCATGAGTAGATCCAAGAGTATGAATAATCCACGGGTCCTAAGAAACACTGCTAGGCAAATCTACCACTGAGCTACTTGCCCACATTTCAAAAGTTGTTTTGGGAGAGGGGAAAATGGGGAAACAGACTTTTACTGCGTGTGTCTGGCTGTTCTGGAATTCCCTCTGTAGACCAGACTAGACTGGCCTGTTGGAATTAATGGTTTTTTCCCAGGCCTGCTCTAGCTCCAAAATATGACACAGAGACCTGTTATATTTATAATAAGCGTCAAGCAACATAACTCGGCAGATACCGATATATTCTAACTTGACTATGCTAGCCTGGCCTACTTCCCAGCCATGTGCTCTGTTACCTGTCTTCCTCTTGGCCTGGCAGCCTCTGCTCCTTCCTTGTCCCCATGGTGACTCCTCCATGGTGACCTCCTCCTCATGGCCTGTTGACCTTCCTTATCCTCTAGTCTCTCTCCTTCCTGGGAACCTCAGAATGGGAATGGAGTCCCGCCTACTGTCTTCACTGCCCAGTCATAGCCTCTTCAGCTTCTTTATTAAACAATCAGAGATAACTGGGGATTAATTTTCACACATTGAGACAGGGGATTCCTCAATAGCAATGACAATACCAGAATCTGTTAGTATTTAGCTCACTCCCATTTCAGCAATTAACAAATATCCAAAGATGTTCCTCAGAACAATGTGAATGAAGGTCACCTCTACATTGGCCTTGAACTCACAGAGATCCACCTACCTCTGTCTCTCAAGTGTTGGGATCAAAGACATATGTCACCATATCCAGTCTTTTTTTTTTTCTTTTAGTTATGATCCTATTTATGGAAGCATTATGGAAGTGGAGACTGTACGCCATCCTCTTCTGTGATGGTCAGGAGATAAAAGGACAAGTGGGAAGAGTCGGTTCTTCCCTGCCACGGGGCTGCTGAGATCCACTCTCTTACCAGGGGAGCCATCTAACAGGCCTAAAGTTTTGGTTTTTGAGGTCTCATAGGACCCAGGCTATACTGGAATCAAGATTTAATTTAGAATAGCTGGGCAAGTTGTTCCATGCCTTTAATCCCAGCACTCTGGACACAGGCAGACCGATGTCTGAGTTTGAGACCAGTCTCAAAGCCTGGTCTACTTGGAAAGTTCCAGGAGAGCCAAGGCTACATATATCTTGCCTCAAAAGACAGAGACAATGATAGTTAATGATAATAATGAACTTTGCCTCAAGCATGCTAGGCCAGAACACCACTGACCTACTCCCTTGCCCCTGATAAAAAGCTACCTAACAACATGCTCGGGGGCCATGCTCCTCCCAGCTTCTTTTCAGATTACATATATAGGGGTTGGAGAGATGGCTCATCGGTTAAAAGCACTGGCTATTCTTCCAGAGGACCTGAGTCTAATTCCCAGCAACCACATGGTGGCTCACAACCATCTGTAATGGAATTTGATTCCCTCCTCTGCTGTGCTGTGTTCATATACATAAAATAAATAAATCTTTTTTTTAATTGTCAGATTATACATTTTATTTCCAATTATTATAGTAAAAATATTCCTGGTGTGGTTCCCTAGCCCCTTTCTCACACATACGCAGATCAAAAAGTATATTGACTTAGAAAGTAGATTCAACACACCAAATGCAAAACCAGGCTAGACTGAGCTTGGAGTTTCTGAGCATGTACTCCTAACCCTAAGGAAGAAGTAATGTGCTACCTTCACATGCCCACATATCTGATCCAGGATAAGGTGCTGGACAAACTTACAACAGTCCCAAGTCAATATGGGAAGCCATGAGAGAGAAACCTAAAGTTCCTCAGAAATAGTTTTAAATGGGAAACCTCTAATCTATCCTTTTCTGTGGGTTTCTCAGTATGAGTCCAAACCTCTCACAAAGCACCTATGAACACAAGCTATGGCAGCAAGTCCAGAAGACTCTATACAAGAATTATGTAAATAATGGCTAAAGAAAATTGAGGGCCAGATGCCCTTGTGTCCCTCGGTTGGAATGAGCAGCTGAAGCTTAGGTGGTTTTCCTCTTCTTGGCAGGCAGATGGTTGCTCAAATACATCACGCACCCCAGCGGCCTTTTGTTTACAGAACTTTGTTCTGGGCACTCTCTTGGCCCCACGGAGAGTCAAAGGAAGTGGTATCTTGATCCACAAGGTGGGTGTACTTGGTACGACCAGACCGTTCAAAATTCTTGACCTGCATGACTTTTGGAAGAATGGTTTTGTTGAAATGGTCCTCAAGAGTAGGTGCGCTAAAATCTCTCTTGTAGACTTCTTCGTCTTCATCCATGAAGAAGGCACCCCGGTGATAATACTTTTGTAAAAACTTGTATTTGCCTTTAAGAGCTTTGTTGGTAACCACTTTGCCATTTGCCGGAAGTTTAGCCCGCCTTTCTTCCTCAGTCAGGTTTCGCATGCATTCCATTTCTGCTTTCTCCTTTTCAAGTGCTTCTCGGTCTTCTCTGTCCCTCTCGATTCTTTTGAGCTCTCGGACTTTCCATGCCTCATATTCCTCCTCCTCATTTTCAACGTCGGTACCGAGTGCGTCCAGGGCGGCCGAGGGACCGCTTGTTCTCCTCTAGCTCTTTCTTGGTCTCTTCTACAATCTTCAGTGTGTACTTGCGTCGCTCCTCAGCCATGGCTTTGCTTCCTGCTCCAGTTCCTTCGTTCTTGGATTGCCACTCAATCCTTTTTTCGAATGAACAAAGGCTTAAGTCGAGGCTCCATTTCATCTTCACTGTCCGTGTTCTCCTCATACTCATACTCCTCCCCAGAGCGTCCTCATCTTCCACTTCCGTGATTTCCATCTCTTCATTTTTCCTCTCTTGTGCTCGCTGATGCGTCATGCCACAGCGCAGCTCTATTTCCTCATCGTCAGTTTCTTCCTCCTCTTCTTCACTGCTATCTTCTCGTTGCATACGCCAAGCATCTTCTACTTCTGAGTCACTTTCTCCTCCTACTTCAGGTTCCACTATTTTTCCACGTCGAGCCAATCTCTCTTCCACGTCTTCACTAATGCGGTTCTGTAAAGGCCAAGGTTGGGGATCACGAATGAATCCTCCTCCTGTTCCTCAGGTTCTGCTTCTTCTTCCTTAGCTTTCTTAATGAATTCAAATTCTTTATCCTCTTCATCTGAGGATTCCACAGGGGCATAATTTGGCCTCTTTCCGGACGCATAACGTTTTACTCTCACTTTTTCCATTAAAAGCTCACTTTTCTCATTGCGAACTGGGACGGCCCCAGCCGTTGACTTAACGGGCGGCGGCTGCTTCATGAGTGCACTTGGGACCGACCTTGTGACGGCTGCGGCGGAGACTCCCAAAATTTGATTGAATCCCAACATCGAAGACCCAACTACATCTTTTTTTTTTTTTTTTTTAAGATTACATATATAGCTAGTCGTGGTGGACACGCCTTTAATCCCAGCACTAAGGAAGACAAAGGCAGATCTTTGTGAGTTCGAGACCAGCCTGGTCTACAGAGCGAGTTCCAGGACAGCCAAGGCTTATGTAGAGAAACCCTGTTTCGAAAAAAACCATACACAAAAAAAAAAAAAAAGGAAAGAAAAGCGCAGGAAAAAATTACATGCATACATTAATTTATCTATTGTTTATCATGAATGCCATGACTCGCTTGTGTAGGCTCTGCAACTAACAGGAATCCTTTTTCCTCTTTTCCTCTACCGCGTGAGCCTTGGGAATGGAGACCACAGAGTCAGGCTTGGCGGCAGGCACTTTTACTCGCTGATCCATCTCACAGACCCTCTTTTAGCTTCTGAAACTCGGCGCGGGCTAAAGCGGCTCTCTTCACGGTAAGTGGGTCTCTTTCGCATCAGCTTCTGTCCGCAGAGGTCCCCGCCCACCAGGCGGAACTTTTCTGGCTCTCCCCGGCACCCGTCCGCCATGCCCCCACGTGACGCAAACAGACCGGGCACTTCCGCTTCCCCTCGCTCTCCTCCATCAGTGTCCACCCCCCGCCCCCGGGTTCCCAGCCCGGTGAGTTAGCGAGAGCCGGGAGGGCGGTGCCGCGGGCGGAGTCGCCCCGGGCTGACGCTTGCCGCCTTCCTTCTCGTCACCGCAGGTCCCCGCGGAAGCGGAGGCGGGCGTCATGGCGGAGCTGACGGCTCTGGAGAGCCTCATCGAAATGGGCTTTCCCAGGGGACGCGCGTAAGGGAGCCTCCCCGTAGCCTGTGGTGGGGGGCCGCGGGGCCTGCCCAGCCTGACTGTCACCATGGCTGGTGGTCGCTACTCACCGTGTTTCTGCCCCCAGGGAGAAGGCTCTGGCCCTCACAGGGAACCAGGGCATCGAGGCTGCGATGGACTGGTGAGCGACCACCCGCACGGGTAGCGGAGGTTTGGGGGCCGCCGGAAAGGCGGCCTCATGGCTAACCCCCTGCCGACTTTCCCTGACTAGGCTTATGGAGCACGAAGACGACCCCGATGTGGACGAGCCCCTAGAGACTCCCCTCGGCCATATCCTGGGACGGGAACCCACATCCTCAGAGCAAGTTGGCCCTGAAGGTCCTGACTGGGAGACATGTTGTGATTCTAGACATCTTGTGAGGGCCTGAGAAAAGCAGAATGATTTTATTATAAATAATAATACTGGTTGCTTGTTTGTAGGATCTGGGTCTGCTGCTGGAGAAAGCAAACCCATTTTGACTGAAGAGGAAAGACAAGAACAGACTAAGAGGTAACTGGCTGGCAGTTTCACTTGTGCATTTTGTTTGAAGTCAGCCTCACTCTTGCCCAGGCTTAACTCCTGATTCAGATGCCTCTGCTTCCAGAGGGCTGGGAATACAAGCCTTCACCATGATGGCCTGCATTGCTTTTTGAGATAGGGTCTGGCAGGCCTGGACCCCCATTATGTATCCTAGGCTGAGTTCAAAGCCAAATTCTTCTGAGTGCTGGGGTTAACAGGCGTAGGCCACCATAGCTAGTCAATAGACTGACTCGCTTTCCTAAGGGTCATGGATTTTCTTCCTCTCATAATACAGACATAAGTTATAGAACCCAACCTTTCTATTTGTGTGGTTGGGACCACCAGGAAACATACACAGTCTCCTGTAGTTGAGATTGGTCTCAAACTGCCTGTGTGACTGCAGATTAGCCTGCAATTCTGGTTCTTTTGCCTTTGCCTTGCAATTGCTATGCCTGGCTCTCACTTTCTTTTTCAAACTGTAAGGCTCCATGTATGCTGTATGTGCTCCACCATTGAACTGCATGCCTAGGCCCTCTCCTTTTTTGGTTTTTCAAGACAGGGTTTCTCTGTAGCCTTGGCAGTGCTAGAACTCACTCTGTAAACGAGGCTGGCCTCAAACTCAGAGATCCTTCTGCCTATGCTGGGATTAAAGGCATGTATCATCACCATGTGGCTTTCCTTTTTTATAAATTACTTTTTTTGGTTTTGTCTTTCATCTGTCTTGGAACACATGTTCCCTTATTTTGTTCAGAATTCTCTGTTTAAACTGACCTTCTGAACTATGTGGCATGCCTGTAATCCAAGCATTCTGGCATGTTGAGGCAGGCGGATCTCTGTGAGTTCAAGGCCAGGATGGTGTGCAGAGGTAGTCCAGGACAGCCAAGGTGATACAGAAACCCTGTCTCAAAAAACAAAGAAAAAAAAATTAACAATAACAATAAATAAACTTACCTTCCCACTCCATGTCCAGCTTCAGCTCTTTCTTCTCTGCAAAACAGAATGTTGGAACTTGTGGCCCAGAAGCAGCGGGAACGTGAGGAAAGAGAGGAACGAGAAGCTTTGGAACGAGAAAAGCAGCGGAGGAGACAAGGGCAAGAGCTGTCGGCTGCACGACAGAAACTACAGGAAGATGAGATGCGCCGGGCTGCTGAGGAGCGCAGAAGGGAAAAGGCTGAAGAGTTAGCTGCCAGGTCTGGACGGTGATTGAGTTGATTGGCAGTTGAAAAAAGAAAACAAGATTTGCTTTGTTCATGTCCAACCTGTTTTCTTCCTGTCTCCATTGTAGACAAAGGGTTCGAGAAAAAATTGAAAGGGACAAAGCAGAGAGAGCCAAGAAGGTGAGTGGTTAGGAAGTCTGTGGGTATAATGGAGTAGGTAGGTTATGGGTTAATTTCATTTTTCATTCTCAAGAGAAAGCATGCGTGAGATTTCAGACAAGCTGTTAACTCAAACTAGTCTCAGATACATGCTATTCTCCTGCCTCAACCTTCCAAGTGTTAGAGCTAAAGGTAGTGAGGCACCAAACATGGGTGTGGTTTTTGGTTTTTTTGTTTGTTTTTGCCTGTGGCAGTTGAGCCTTTATACATGCTAAACTCCTGTGCTACCGCTGAGCTAGTGTTTCATTTTGTCTTCCAGTATGGTGGTAGTGTGAGTTCTCGCTCATCCCCACCAGCAACAGATCCAGGTCCTGTTCCTTCTTCTCCCAGCCAGGAGCCCCCTACCAAGCGGGAGTATGACCAGTGTCGCATACAGGTACTGTTTTCTGGTAGCTGTCTTGCTCCTGGAACCCGTACTGGCCTATAAGGTGCTCAGTTCTGAGCGGTTGGCACTTAAGTTCTCTTTGCCAAATCTCTCCCTTCTTTGTACCAACTTGAAATCCTACCTCCTCCACTTTGAGGAGAGATTGAATTTCACCTGCTTGTCTAATTTAAATCTATACTTCATTCTTAGTCAGCAGTTAGCCTTTTATTTATTCATGTTTTCTAAGATTCATTACACAGTTGTTTTCATAATACTGTATTTATCCTGATTTTAAAAAATAATTCTGGTTGTTTTTTTGATTGTGAGGTACTTGGGAGTCCTTTTTCATCACCTGTTGAAGCAGAGCATAAGTGTTTGTTCATCAAGTCCTTTAAATAGTATTTGTACTGGTTCAGACTCCAAGGAGAGCAGGGCCAACTATAGTCCCTCCTTTCGTTTCTTGGGCACTTTAGACAGGGCTTCAGTATGTAGTCTAGGCCGGTCTTGAACTTTGAGAAAGCCCTGCCTCTGCCTGGGTGCTGGGATTGCAGGTATGTGCTACCACTCTGGACTTTGTTTTACTCTTGGGACTGGGTCTTGCTATACAACCCTACTGTCCTGGAGTTGACTGTGAAGATCAAGCTGACCACTAACTTCTGGTGATCCAGAAAAAATCTGCTTTCTTCTCTGTGCTGCGGTTATAGGCATTGCCATAGCCTGGCCTCACTTATTTATTCATTGTTTTTTTTTAAGACAGGGTTGCATGTACCTGATGTGGCCTTGAACTTGTTCTTCCTGCTTCCAGCCCTGCAATATATGTAAACCAAGCTGGACTTGAACTTCCAGAAAACTGCCTGTGCCCCTAAGTGTTGGCTGTAGTCATGAGTGACCCCATACCTAGTCCTCACTCAGTTTTGGTGCTCACAGTACTGCTTCTCTCTTTTGCCTTCTAGGTTAGGCTGCCTGATGGGACTTCGCTGACCCAAACGTTCCGGGCCCGGGAACAGCTGGCAGCTGTGAGGCTTTACGTGGAGCTTCACCGTGGGGAGGAACCTGGACAGGACCAGGACCCTGTGCAGTTGCTCAGTGGCTTCCCCAGACGGGCTTTCTCAGAGGCTGACATGGAGCGGCCTCTGCAGGAACTGGGTATGTTATGTGAGACCAGGAGTCAGGACTTAAAGGAATGAGGGCAGTTGGGATAGAAGGGTTTAGTAGACATGGTATGTGTCCAGGGATTTGAAGGCCTGAACTTAGTATCCTTGTAATTCAAAATCCTTCTTCCATTTTTAGGACTCGTGCCTTCTGCTGTCCTCATTGTGGCCAAGAAGTGTCCCAGCTGAGGGTCCTCCATCTCACCATCTCTCTCTGACCTCTTCATCTTTGATAAAGCACTGACATTTCCTTCCTAATAAATAGACCCTTTGAGTTCTGTATATGCCTGACTCCTTCCTGAGTGATTGGGAAAGGCTATATGAAGAGACGATCAAGGGAAGGCATTTAAAGTAGGACCCTTTTTTTTTTCTCTCTCTGTATAGCCTTGGCTTTGTAGACTAGGCTGGCCTTGAACTCACAGCTATCCGCCTTCCTGGGTACTGGGATTAAAGGCTTGGGTCACCATGCCCAGTTGAAATAGGGCCTCTTTATCATCTAGGACTAATTAGCTGCTTGGGGGTGGGACATTACATGGCATTTTTGTTCATAGGCATAAGGCAATACATGAGGGATTTTTGTTTGTTTTGAGGTAGCCTGTGTAGCCCTATCTGTCCTGGAACTGTAGACCAGGCTGACCCATAGATCCACCTGCCTTCTTACCATGTTCTGGGGTTAAAGGGTGTACCACCGTGCTGGGCTTGAGTTTAAATCCTTACTGTTAGGTACCTTGAGTTCTTTAAACCTCTCCATTAGCTTAATAGGTTCATAGTACCTATTTCCTGAACTGTGAGACACCTATATGCACAGTGCCTGGCACAGTACATTCCCTATACACAACAGCTATAAGGTAGTGGGTTTTTTGTTGGTGATTTTGTTTTTGAGGTGCTATGGAATGACCTCACACTCCACCATGGAGGACATCTCCAATGTAAGGTGACTTTCAGTGTCCACAAACACTGAAAGGAATTATTGTGTGACTTTTGCAGAAATGAAACTGCATGTGTTATGTTGTTAAAAATCCCTAAGTGTGGTAACACAACACTAAGAGAGCAGGAGGATTGTGGTGAGTTCCAGGCAAGCCTGGACTACATAGCAAGACCTTGCCTTGACAAACAGTAAAGACTAAGTGATAACTATGCCATGGTGTTTTCCTGGTACCATTAAAATGTGTTGAGTATTTGGGGCTGGAGAGATAGCTGAATGGTTATAAACACTTGCTGCTTTTGCAGAAGACCAGAGTTTGGTTCCCAGCTCTTACATTAGGCAATTCAGTTCCAAATCTGATGCCCTCTTCTGGCTTCTGGCTACTAGGTATGCACCTGATACACATGAATGCATACCAAGCATTCATACATTGGTGATTGAACCCAGAGCTTTATGCATGCTGAGAAAGCACTTAGCTGTATCCCCAGTCTTTTTCTGGATTTTTGAGACAGTTTCTCTGTGTAGTCCTGGCTTGCCTGGACTCGTTTTGTAGACCAGGCTAGCTTTGAACTCACAAAGATTTGCTTGCCTCTGCCTCTCTGAGTGCTGGGATTACAGGCTACCATTGTGCTACCATGCCTGGCTTCAGTCTACTTTTTCATACAGGGTTTTACTGTGTTTCTCAGACTGCCCTTGAATTTGTGATGTTTCTTGCTGAGATTGTAAGCACAGTCAAAACTACTTTATGTGCCCTGAGATATAAAGGCTTTTGTGATCAGGTATATGTATTATTTTAATCAGACCAGCAAACTACAAGGTCCTTGTCCAAACTGACAATGGTAGCAAATATAAGAACCCGTACTCCCACTTGGGAAGCCTAGTTCAAGGTATTTTGTTTTGTTGAGAAAGGGCCTCTCTGTAGCCCTGCCTGTCCTAGAACTCAGCTTTACCTGCTTCCTCCTGAGGGCTGGAATTAACGTGTTTCCATGCCCTGCTTAGCTCAAGATCCTATCTTTTAGACTTCAGGAGCTTCTTCCTCTTTGCCCTAGTGTCTTGTCAAATCTTTGCTGACTTGTCCCTCATTCCTGGGTGCAGAGAAGAGGCCCATGGTGAAGGGGGAGAGTTCACTCTTTCAGGTCAACCTCTGGCCTCCACACTTGCACTGTGCTACACACATACACACAATAATTGATTCCTTAAAGGTATATGGCGCCATGCTCAGATTGTTCCTTGACCTGCTGCTGCTTGTTTCACTTTGCTTGTGGTGTTGGGGATTGGAGTCTTATCCTTGATTGGCTAGGCAAGCATCTTGCTAGATCCTTTAATGACTTCTCATCACATCCAGGATCACTTGACCTCTACTAAATAAACCTATGTGGTGAGTCTGTACCATGCATATGTTTCTTTTGCAGTCTCTACCTGAATGACCTTACTAGAGCCTCAGTATAACCAGGCAGCCCCGACTCAGAAATAACCTCATTCTCCCATTGCTCACATTGGCATATGCTGCTTTTTCCTTCTTCCTTTCCTCCTCCTCTTTGATTTTAGAGTCAGGTTTTCTCTGTATAACCCTGGCTGTCCTGAAACTCACTCTGTAGACCAGGCTGGTCTTGAACTCAGGATCCACCTTCCTTTGCTTTTTAAGTGCTGAGATTAAAGGTGTGTGCCACCACAGCCTGGCCCATGCTGCCATTTCTTTTGCTTTGCTTTCTTTGAGATAGGGTTTTTCTGTATAGCCTTAGCTTTGGAGACCAGGCTGGCCTTGAACTCAGAGCAATTCACCTGCCTCTGTTTACCTGAGTGCTGGATTAAAGGTGTGTTCTCCCATACTATGAATGGCTATGGTGCCATTCCTTATCTATCTATTTATTTATTTATTTATTATGTATACAGTATCTACATGTATGCCTTTATATCAGAAGAGGGCACCAGATGTCATTATAGATGGTTGTGAGCTACCATGTGGTTGCTGGAATTGAACTCAGGACTTCTGGAAAAGCAAGCAGTGCTGTTAACCTCTGACCCATCTCTTCAGCCCCATATGCTGCCATTTCTGAAGCACCCTGATTCCAGTCAAAAGTCATTCCCCACATTTTTCTCTCATCATCCCTTTCCTCATGTTCATGTCTCCTGGAGGTCTCATCTCTATCACAGCCTTCACCGCTCAGCTTCTCCAGTTTTTCTTAACTCCCATGGAGTTTGAGGAAAGGCTATTAGATGCACAGATTGTGTAGCCTCTTTCTAGAAAGTCGGATTCCACAGATGTGGCCTGGGACTAAGGAATTTGAGTTCTTAGCAATTACCTCTGTGAATTATTATTTGCAATCAAGTCTGAGAACTGTTGCTATTAGGTTAGCCTGGTTATGCTACAAAAAAAAAAAAAATTATAATAATAATAAATGAATAAAATAAAAACAAGCAAGAAAAAAAAAAACCTCCAACCTTGAGTGATTTAAAACTAGAGATTTGCAGGCTGGGCATGGTAGTGCATGCCTTTAATTCCAGCATTCTGAGTTTGAGGCCAGCCTGGTCTACAGAGTTGAGTTCCAGGACTTCCAAGGCCACACAGACAACTGAGCTTTGCTTGTAGGGTGGATCAGAAAGACTGCATGCTTGGGTGGGGGACAGTTTATACACAGCTGATACCCCTGTGTACTCTGGTTAAATTTCTGTTCCGTCTACTTGGCCACAACTTGCTTGTTCAGGAAAGGATGAACAGCCGTCAGAACTGAACATCGATATGCTAGTGTCTAATGAAGCTCTGCTCCTTGCTCAGCATGTTTTTGGGCTACACACAGCAGAGAGTGAAGAGAACATCAGTGCTGCCCTCACAGAATGAGTACCTGATGTTGCTAAGCTTGTAAAGGCATTCTGATACCTTCCTGTTTGGACATGGAGAAAGGATTCATTGAGAAAATGATCATGGATCTCTAATCAAGCAGCCTTGAGAGAGCCTGTGCATCTGGTGTGCACCACTTCCTGTTCCTCTGTCATTTCAGCCTGTTTCCAGGTTTATCCCATAAAGGTCTTGGAATTTAGTTTGATGTTCCTCTGCTCACCACATTCATTGCCTCATAAACTATTTTTAACCTGAAAGTGGCTACAATATTAATAATAGTGATGGTCTTTCTATACTAACAAATGTTAATAAAGAACACATGCTGGGCAGTGGTGGTACATGTCTTTAATCCTAGCACTTGGGAGGAAGAGTCAGGTAGATGTCGGAGTTTGAGGCCAGTCTGGTCTACAGAGTAAATTCCAGGACAGCCAGGCTACAGAGAGATACTTTGTCTTGAAAAACCTAATTAAAAGAAAGAAAAAACAACAACAAAAAAGATGGAGCTGGAGAGATGGCTCTGGTTAGGAGTACTGTCTGCTCTTCCAAAGGATCTGGATTCAATCCCCAGTACCACATGGCAGCTCACAACTGTCTGTAAATCCAGTTCCAGGTGGTCTGATACCCTCATACCAATGAACATAAAATTATAAAAAATATTTACTAATTAAAATAATGATGGGGATGGAGAGATGGCTCAGGTTAAGAGTACTGCTTGCTCTTTCAGAGGTCCTGAGTTCAATTCTCAGCAACCACATGGTGGCTCACAACCATCTATAATGAAATCTGGTGCCCTCTTCTGGCGTTTAGGTGTACATGCAGGCAGAACGTATACAAAATCAAATAAATCTTAAAAAAAAAGATGATGCTGACATCATTATGGAGCTCATCAGGTAACAAGCTCTGTTTTAAGTGTTGTGTAGGCATTAATTCATTACTCTCCTCAATGATTATCTGAGGTTACTACTGTTATCTCCATTTACAGGTAAGGAAATGAAAGTAGAAGGGGTTGAAGTAGCTTGCTCAAGGCAGGAGCTTACATTCAGTCCAGCAGAAAAGACAAATATTCCCCTAGTCACCTTGTCTCTGCTTCCAAAGGAACCCATTCAGCCTTTGTTTTACAGCAAACCCAAACAGTTACACAGTAGAGACTAAATTATGGCCCTGTCTTTCTAGATGTGTTGTGGAGAACTGATGACTTACAACATCTAGTTTCCTCTCCACTTACATGGTGTAGATACCATTAATTTAGGAATTCTTTTTCAATTATTTTGTTTGTAATTATGTGTATATCTGTGTTCTCTCAACTTGATACAAATTAGAGTTATCAGGAACCCTCAACTGAGAAAATGTCTCCTTTAGATCTGGCTGTATGGCATTTTCTTAATTGGTAATTGATGGGGAAGGTCCACCCATTATGGATGGTGCCAACCCTGGACTGGTGGTCCTGGGTTCTATATGAAAACAGGCAGAGCAAGCCATAGGGAGTAAATCAGTAAAGGCAGAGTTGAACAGTTCCTGAGTGGGGAATGAGGATTGAAATAATTAAAGCAAGTCACACTACATACAGGATCAGCCTAGGGCTGTCAGTAAGACCGCAGCATGAGTTTATTCCACAATTCCCCTTTAATAGGCAAAGCAAAAACAAGTCACATCAATACAAGAAAGAACTGCCAAACTTGTTTTCTAAAACTATTTCCCTGTAGCAGATATGGTCCAAGGTCACACAAACAAGTTTTAAGGAACATACATCCTCTTATCTCTGTCTCAAGGTGAAGGCCAGAGTAAAAACATGTTTTTCGATGAATGCTCAATAACAAAGCTGCTGGACAAACAAACTGCTCTCCACAAGTAAGCAGCACTACTCTATGGAATCTGCGTCAGTTCCTGCCTCCAGGTTCCAGTCCTGATTTCCTTCAGTGATGAACAGGGAACTGTGGAAGTATAAGCCAAATAGACCCTTTCCTCCCAACCTGCTTTTTGGTCATGGTGTTTCATTACAACAATAGAAACCCTGACTAAGACAATTTGTTTGTATGTGGGTGTGTGCATGTGAGTGTAGATGCCTGTGAAGTCTAGAGCTACCAGTGGTTATGAGCCAGCCGATCCTGGTGTTGGGAACTGAGCTCCGGTGCTCTTTAAGAGTATAACACACTGTTAACTTCTGAGACAACTCCATAGCTCCAATTAGGACTTCTTTAAAGTTTTTCAGGAAATTGAAATATTTAGCCAACTGTGGTAGCTTATGTCTGAAATCTGAACATGAGGCAGAAGGACTGCAATAAATTAAAAGGTAATCTGAGCTACATGTCCCAGCTACATGAGAGGTTGAGGAGGGCCCAAGAATTCCAGACTTCAAGGTTAGCTGACTACATAGCAAGATCACGTCCTCTTCCGTCACTGACTCCCACCTTAGAGAAGGTCTTACTAGATAGTCCAGGCTGGCCTCAGACTCATAGAGATCTGCCTTTGCTTCTTGAGTTGTGGGATAAAAGCATGCACTCCCACACTTTATTCTTAGGTAGGAGCAAGCGCTCTTAACTGAGTCATTATGCAGTCCACATATTTTTAAAATAACTCACTTTTTGAGGGAAGGACTGAAGAAAGTAATTTGCAGTTAAGCTTCACAGTCCTTTGCTCTTCCAGAGGACATGCGTTTCATTCCCAGAACCCACATAGTGGCTTATAACTGGCTTAAACTTCAGTTCCAGGGGACTCAATGTCCTGGTCTCCAAGAGCATTAGGTATACACCTGTTACACAGACCTACATGCAGGCAAAACACCCATATACATGAAATAAAAATGTTACACTAAAATAATTTTCTGGGCATGGTTGGGCATGCCTTTAATCCCAACAATGGTGAGGAAGAGGAAAAATTCTGTGAGTTAGAGGCCAGCCTGGTCTATAGAGAGAGTTCCAGGATAGCCAGGACTACAAACAAGACAATTTAGGATTGAACTT
Source organism: Meriones unguiculatus (assembly GCF_030254825.1). NCBI lineage: Eukaryota > Metazoa > Chordata > Mammalia > Rodentia > Muridae > Meriones > Meriones unguiculatus. The sequence continues at coordinate 27,550,714 of NC_083349.1, forward strand.
AGGCCTTTGTGTTAGGCAAATGTCTACTAAGCCTTCTCCTCAGCCTTAAAAGATTTACTCTTAGGCACTCCATATTTTTGTAAACAGTACTTCTTACATTTCCATCATATTTTACTGCTATGACTTATAAACAATTATTTTAAAAGTCACTTTCTTACATTAGCAAAGAAAGACTTTGACTTATAGGCAGAATGGGAGACATAGGCATGACCCAGGACCCTTCTGCCCTCCCATCTGAAGCCATGTCTGACAGATTCCATCCTTTTAGTCAAAGCTCATCTGCATCTCCTATGTTCACTGTCTGATTCCTAATTTATCTCTCAACCTTCAAAGTGAGAGATCTCATCACAGTACTTTGTCACTGGTGTCCCTTTGGAGCCCTTCATAATCCCCAAGTGACCATCATTCATTCTCACTTATTTTCATGCCTCTCATGGTATCAAGAGAGAACTGTCTCCAGACTTGTGTGTTTGTGAAGGTGTGCACACTAAAATTTCCAGACTGTCCAGAGGTGTGTGCACACTAAAGAAGTACCACTTGGGGCTGGATTGATGGCTCACTGGTTAAGAGCACTGTCTGCTCTTCCAAAGGACCTGGGTTCAATTGGCAGCTCACAACTGTCTATACCGCCAATTCCAAGGGATCTGACACCTTCATATTAATGCACATAAAATTAAAAAAGAAAGAAAGAAAAAGAAGTATCCCTTACCAGGAACCCTAATGAACCTGGGATTTCCAGAAGCAAAAGCTCCTGGGGCTCAGGCTGCCCTGCCTGTGTTACATATTGAGCACTGTGGCATGCTTGGCCTTGTAACTCCACCAAGGTGGCCCAGTCCATACTCCTTTATTTTACTTTTGTCAGGGACCAATCCCTACCCCCCTGCCCCATTCACTATCCTCTCCTTGGGATTTTCTCCATGCACACACTCCCAGCCAATAAGGACTGTATGTGGCCATAAACACACATTCTTACAGTTGTTTCCTTAGTAGCTGAATTTAGAGTTTTGTTGTGCATGTGTGTGCTTTTCGAGACAGGGTTTCTCTGTGTAGCTCTGGCTGTCCTGGACTCACTTTATAGACCAGCTGGCCTCAAACTCAGAGATTTGCCTGCCTCTGCATTCTGAGTGCTAGGATTTAAAGGCATGTGCCTCTATTCCTGCAATAACTTTTTTTCCATTATTTTTTTTATTTTTAATTATACTTTATTTACTTTGTATCCCCCCTAACTTTAAGTTTTATGAGACAGACTCGTATCCCAAACTGACTTTGGACCTGCTATGCAGCCAAATACCATCTTGAACTTATTTTTCTTTTTTAAGATCTATTTATTATGTATACAATGTTCTGTCTGCATGTATACCCGCATACCAGAAGACGGCATCCATTCTCATTATAGATGGTTATGAGCTACCATGTAGTTGCTGGGAATTGAACTCAGGACTTCTGGAAGAAGCCAGTGTTCTTAACCCCTGAGCCATCTCTCTAGCCCCTTTCTGTTCTTCTTTTTTTTTTCAAGACAGGGTCTCACTATATAACCCTGGCTATCCTGGAACTTGCTATGGAGACTAGGCCTCTGCCTCCCAAATGCTAAGATTAAAGGTGTTTGCCACCTTGTTGGGCCCTACTGGTGGTCTGTTGCTTTTTCCCTAGTGCTAGGATTATAAACTGTTCTGGATTTGTGAGCAGGCTGGCCTTGAACTCACAGAGATCCACCTGTCTCTGCCTCCCAAGTGCTGGGATTAAAGGTGTGTACCATGACAGCCCAGCTAAGCATACAGTTTCTAGGTTCTGGGCAATCAGATTTTCAATTTTGGGTGTTAAATATCCAACCAGGTGAGTTCTGTATCGAACATTTTTTTCTGCTGCAATTGTAGGAAATTACAAGTAGATTACAAAAATAGACAAATGAAGCACAAGCTCATCCTAGCATTTGAGATGCTGATATGGGATGACACCTCAAGTTTAAACTGGCCTGGGCTACCCAGACACACAAAAAAAGACCCTTCCCCAGTGAAAAGTATGTGTTTTAAACTTGCATACACACACATATATATATATATGTGAGCTAGAGGTGGAGCTCAGCCATAGGTAACATTTATTAACATGCCAAGGTACTGGGGCTTAATCCTTAGCAAAAGAAACAAAAAACAAAACAAACAAACAAAAAAGGATTTGTGGCCTGCTTGATCTCTATGCAGTTCCAACTCAATGGCTTTCTTTGTTTGCTTGAGTTTTGTATGCCACTATGCCTACGTCCATGATTCATGCTCTCAGTGACATTTCCAAGAATATAAATGGATTCAGGGACTGAGAGCATATTACAGTGAAAACCTCAGGGCGAGGACTCACTATGTATGCCTGTGGAGGTCAGAAGAAACAGAAGTCAGTTCTTTCCTTTCACCATGTAGGTTCCAGGGATTGGATTTAGGTCCTCAGACTTAGCTCAAAGTGTCCTTACCCCGAGACACTTCAACAGCCTATATGTAGTGAGAGCCTGAGCTTTGAGGGGATGGTGGGAACTTTGTGGCAGGATCTCAATTCTACTTCATGACAGCCTATAACACATTTTATAGTCATGGCTGGCTTTGAACATGTTAAAATTCTGACTCCCAAGTGCTGAGACTCAGGCAGAAGTCATCCTGCACTGCTACATTTTTTTTTTCATTTTTCAGCAACTGTCTCAAGAAAGTCATGAACCCCCCCTCCAAGGTAGGGTTTCACTGTGTAGCCTTGGCTGTCCTTGAACTCTCTTGATAGACCAGGCTGACCTTGAGCTCGCCTGCCTCGGTCTGCCTCCAAGTGTTGGGATTAAAGGCGTGTGCTGCCACCACCAAGCAGAAATTGCTCACCTCACCAGGAGTACTGGGATTATGGGTGTGTGGCATGCTATGCTTGAGAATGGTCTGGATTCCCGGGTCAAAACAAGACTGGGGCTGCTCAATTGTTGCTGTGCAATTGGGCTACTACAAAGTTCTGGAGAAGGGCAAGCTCCCTAACAGCAGCCTGTCAGGGTGAAGGCCAAATTCTTCAGCAGAAGAGCTGAAGAGAAAATTAAAGGTGTTGGAGGTGCCTGTGTCCTATTGAATTAAACCAGCCAGGAAGTTAATTAAATGCTAACATTTTCCATGAAAAAAAAATAATGGTCTGGACTGACAAAGCAGTCCCAGTACTAGTCAGCCAGCTTCTCTTAAGAGCCGTTAACTAAAGTTAAATAGTAACTAGAGGAGGCACTGAAACAGTCAAGGGACCCCTCTACAACTCTGCTTAAAGGACAGTTCTCTAAAGTAGTCACTGCAAACCCAATGTTCAAGGACTAGTGGGCATGCGAACCTCACTCCTGGAATCACAGCACTCGGGAGTGAAGGAAGGATCATTATTTTAAGGTCAAGCTTGAATACTTTGGATTCCAGACTAGCCTGGGATATGCGACCCTGTCTCTACAGTTTAGGTAGACGAGATGGCTCAGCGGTTAAAGACCCTTGGCCGGTCTTGCCAAAGCTGTTCGGTGACTTCCACACACAAGACGCACCGGCACTTTTCATTCACACAACACACCCAAGGACACACAAAAACAGACTTTAGAAAAGTCTTTTACCGCCGTTGCAGAAGCAAGCTTAGTTCACGTGACCTGTTTTGAACAGTCAGAAAACCTATTGGACTTAGAACTCTCTAGGAGTGGCTTGCAGCTGCTTCGGTCTTGCACGCCCACCGCGCCGACCCTCACGGCTCTCTAGATGTCCAGCTTCGGAATCCACTTAACCGATAAACTGGATTCATTAGTTCCTTTGGTTCCACACATCCGACCCCCGAGTCCGCAGCTCCCTATGCCTGGTAGAGTCACGGTGTGTCTCCTGAATCCGGACTTCACGTCCGGCGCACGAAGAAAAGCGCCTCAAAGGTCCCCGCACCCACGGGCAAGCTCTGCTGTCACGCTGACCTGCCGCCGCCGCTAACCATCCAGTTCTTCCTCCAGGTCATGTTCTCGTTCGTGGTTGCGGCATCCTTCAGGGTAGCCATCATTAGTTCCTTGGTCCTGAAGGCTTCGTCCCTGCGCTGCGGGTCCCGTTCCGGGAACTCCTACGGGCAAAAAGGATGTCTGCCCTCTGGGTCTGAAGACAGACAGATCTCTCCCCACGCACACCCACCTCGAGGAGCCCGTGTTTCTACCTGCAGCATCGACTGCTTCTTGAGTTCTCCTGGAGCCACAACAGCAAACAGAATGGAGCCTACGCCAGCACCAGCGCCTAGCACCGCCACCGTTAACAGCGCTTTACGAACCGTCTCCATGGCGGACGACACTACCAACGAGGCGCCGCCCGCGTCCTCCTGAAGCCTAGAAGGAAACCAGGATCTCTCACCGTTCCCTCTGCGGGCTAGAGCGACCGGAGGCGGAAGGGGCCGGGCCTGAAACCATAGAGAAACAACCTGGCTAGAGAGGGTTCTTCCCTGAAACAGTCTAGGCTCCTGACGGGCATGCTGGTAAAACGCTCGTACGCAGAAAATAATGAAACTTAAAACAAACGACAACAAAACATTGGTTGGAGCGGAGCGCGGTGGCCCACGCCTGTAATCCCAGCACTCGGGGAGGCAGAAGCAGGCGGATCTATGGGAGTTCGAGGCCAGCCTAGTCTACAAAGCGAGTCCAGAACAGGAAAACTACACTGAGAAACCATGTCTTGAAAACAAAAAAATTACTGGGGCTGGAGAGATGGCTCAGAAGTTAAGAGCATTGGCTGCACCTCCAAAGAACCCTGGTTCAATTCCCAGCATTCAAAAGGCAGCTCTGCAACTGTCTGCAACTCAAGTTTCAGGGGATCCAACACCCTCATAAAATGTGCAAGTAAAATATCCATGTACATTAAAAAAAAAAAAAAACAAACAAACAAAAAACAAATCAAAACTGCTAAGAACCATTGCCATGAAAAACTACATGGTTGCTATGCACATTAGAATTGCCAGTTTTGTTTTGTTTCGCTTTTTTGAGGGAGGTGGGAGGTACCTTTAAGCCCAGCACTTGGGAAGCACAGCCAGGCAGATACCTGACGTGAAGGCCAGCCTGGTCTACAGAATAAGTTCCGGGACACCCAGGACTACGCAGAGAAACCCTGTTCCGAAAAAGAAACGTAACGAAAAGACACTGCCACTTTTCAGTCCCTGGAAGTTTCAGATAAGTAGCGGACTGTTCAATCTAGTAATGTAAGTACGCATGTAATGGAATGGCCAACACCTGAAATCTCAGTACGTAAAGGAGGTCAATCTGGAATAGTCTGATTTGGAGGTCAATCAAGGCTTCCTTGAAAAACCTTGTTTCAAACAAAGCACCTAGGGGTTAGGGCAAACAATTCAAAGCCAAGTGTACAGGACAGGGACTAGATTTTTGTTTTTTTTTTTTCTCTCCAGTATTGAGTATTGAATCCAGAATGTCAAGCAAGCTTGGTTCCTCTGTTAGGGCTTGTTTGTTTTCGGTTTTTTAAGACAGGGTTACTCTGCATAATCTTGGCTTGGAGCCCATGCCAGCACCCGTGCCTGGCACCACAACCATTACCAGCACTTTATGAACCGCCTTCTTGGCGGACTACACTACCACTGGGACTCTCTTTGTAGACTAGATTTTAGACAAAGTTGGCCTAGAACTCACAGAGATATGCCTGCCTCTGCCTCCTGAGTGCTGGGATTAAAGGGGTGGGCCACCATAACCCACTGGCTGGTTCCTCTGTGTTTGTTTTGTTTTTCTTCAGTTAGTTTTAGTTTTGTTTTTTGTTTGTTTGTTTGTTTGTTTGAGAAAGGGCTTGTAGAGTTTCACTTTGTAGTGCTGACTGGCCTGGATTGTTCTGTGTAGACCAGCCTAGCCTTGAAGTCCCAGAGTTTTGCCTACCTGTGCTTCTTGAGTGCTGGAATTAAAGGTATGTGCTAGCATTCCTGGCATTATCATTATCATTATTATTATTATTATTCAGGGTCTTAATTGTCTGCACTGTTTTTTGAGCATGCTCTGTAATCTAAACAATCCTTGATTCCTGATTTGCCCCCTTCATCTCTATAGTACCTGTGGTTACAGGCCTGTACTACCTTTCCCACAAAATTATATTTTCCTCCTCAATCCCACAGATGGATGTCAGAACTTTTGTCACTCTACCACTGAAGGACAGCTCCAGTCTAATTGGCTTTCTAATTTTTTTAAATGTAGAAAGAGTCTTACCATGTAACCCTGGGTTTTACTATGTAACTGGCTGGCTGGGAACTTGCTATGTAGACCAGATTGGCCTTGAACTCAGAGCTATTTCTGCCTCTGCCTCCTGAGAGCTGGGACTAAAGGCATGTGCTATCATGGTTGGCTTTGTTTGTTTTTAAGATTTTGTTTATTTATTTTATGTATATGAATGCTCTATTTTCGTGTGAAGAGGACAGTAGAGGCTATAGATGGTTGTGAGCCACCATGTGGTTGCTGGGAATTGAACTCAGGACCTCTGAAAAAGCAGACAGTGCACTTAACCCGCTGAGCCATCTCTTCAGCCCGTTTGTTTCTTTTTTTAAGTGTTGCTTTTTCTTCTGATAGTATACTTTGCATTGGAGGATCTTGTTTTGTTTTTAAATTACAAAAGCTGTGGTATACCATAATATTATGGGAAATAATATTAAATACTATAAATAATATATTATAAAGAATATTATTTAAATACTGCCAAATTATACTTAGGAGAAGGAAATTTCTCTAGATGTGTCATTCAAAGAAAATTGTTCTTTGTGTCTTGGTTGCTATATTGGAAAAATATGACTTTAGCCAGGTGTTGGTGGCACATACCTTTAATCCCAGTACTTGAGAGGCAGAGGCAGGCAGATTGCTTTGAGTTTGAGGCCAGCCTGGTCTACAGAGAGATTTCCACGACAGCCAGAGTTTTATGGAGAAACCCTGTCTCAAAAAAAAAAATTCTTTTTAAGAAAAATAAAACTTATCTCCTTATATTATGTAAGTTATAGAGATGAAAGTCCAGTCTTCAGGCTTCACTTCCATGAAATTTCATCTACCTGCTGACCCATCTCATGGGTCTAAAAATGTCATTTGTAACAATAAATGTCTTGTAGTTTAATGATGGTTGAGTATATCTGTAGTTTGTTTGTTTTGTCTTTAGAGATTGGGTTTCTCTATGTAGTCCTAGCTGTTCGGCGACTCATTCTGTAAACCAGGCTGGCCTCAAACTCAAACTCTGCCTCCCTAGTGCTGTGATTGAAGGTGCACCAACACCTTGTTGATACATAGAATATTTTAAAGAGTCCAGCTGATATGCATGGTGGTAGTGGTACACACCTTTAATCCCAGCACTTGGGAAGCAGAGGCAGGGAAATCTCTGAGGTCAAGCCAGAGTACAGAGTGAGTTACAGGATAGCCAGTGGTACCTAATGAAACCCTGTCTTCAAAACTAACAAAAAGAAAGAAGGAAGGAAGGAAGGAAGGAAAGAATGAAAGAAAGATAGGAAAAAGAAAAGAAAAGCACCAAACAAACAAAGAATTCTTTGCATGCTATGAAGAGATTGGTTAAGCTCACTGGCTGCACAGCCTGGCACATTGGTGCACGGCTGTGATTTCCAGCACTCAGGGAGCCAGAGGCAGGCAGATCTCTAAGAGTTTGAGGCCAGCCTAGTCTACAAAGAGAGTCAAGAACAGTCAAGGATACACAGAGAAACCCTGTTTCAAAAAAAATTTTAAAATACACTGGCTGCTTATCAAGAGGACCTGGTTTGCATTTCAGCACCCACATAGTGCCTCACAACCATCTGTGACTCTTGTCCTAAGAGATATGATGTCCTCTTCTGGCCTCCCTGGCAGAAGACGTACATGGGGGCAAAATACCCGTAGCCATGAAATAAATAAATTTAAAGTAATATATGAGTTTCTGACAAAGAGCAAAAGCCACATAAGTATTTATTAAATAGCACACAAATAAACAAGCCAGGGAATGGTCAGTGTTTGAGAGCACTGGCTGCTTTTCCAGAAGATCTGGGTTCAATTCCTAGCACCCACATGGCAGCTCTGTAGCTCTAGTTCTAGCACTTCTGACATCATCACAGAGACATACATGCAGGGAAAACACCAATAAAAGTTACATATATTTAAAAAACAAAAACAAACAAAAAACACTTGAGAAAACCAGTAAACAAGGAGTTAGAAAATCCATCATCACAGCTCTTTATTTATAGGGCTTTAATCCATGTGCCCTTGTCTCCTACCTTGATTGCCATCCAGTGTCTCAGGGTAAACAGAATAAAGCTCCTGTCTCTCCTCTTTGGCTTCTCCCCTCCCAGGGAAGGCCCATAATCTCTCAGCATGTCATCTTCCTTTCCTCAGCAGTGATTAAGGGGCCCTCTCCAAAGAAGATTAAAGTACAGTCTGTGTGGGCACTGGGCAGGGTTACTTGACCTGGAACCAAACCATTTTGCACTCTTAGAGTCACTATCATGGCCTTTGTGCCAGGGAATAGCAAGGACGAACCTTGGTCTGGAGATAGCCCAGATTCTTCATGGCATTCAGAAAGTCCCCGGTTAGCCAATCTTCTCTCAAAAAACAGAGAAGAGATTGGCAGACTTGAAGGTCATGAGGATGCTCAGGTGAGTACTACTATTCCCTCTGTCCTGGGGCTGGTTCATCCTAGAATTGGGCCCAACATCCCTGCTGTAATTATGCAGGTGTCTCAAAAGCCCCGCCTGCCCTCTATTGTGGTAGAGGCCTCAGAGGGGTATGAGGAGGACCAGGAGGACCACCAGTGGCCACATGAGGAGTTGCTGCTGCTCACTGATGGTGAAGAAGAGGAAGCAGAAGCCTTCTTCCAGGATCAAAGTGAAGAGCCAGGTGAGGGTGGTGGCTTATTCATTCATTGCCATCTAATTATTTTAGAGCCACAGTAGGTGTCTGGGACTGTTAGAAACAGGTATGGTGTGGCTTAGAGCGAAAGAACGTATCATGCACAGAAACCTGGGTTCCAATGCCAGTACACACACGTACAAACACACAGTAAGAGAAGTCTAGGCAATTGATACCATAGATGAGTATTAGACAGCTTAGGTTGTTTTTTTTTTTTTTTTTTCCAAAGAAGTGTCTCTACATAATTCAAACTGGCCTTGAACTGAAGAGCGTTCTGCTTCAGCCTCCCAAACTGTGGGATTACAAGCTGGTGGCACCATGGCTGGCTGTTTTTTGTTTGCTTGTTCCTTTATTTAGGCGCTGAAGAGCGAACCTAGAAGAGTACTGGACTGCTGCACTATATCCCCAATTCTTTTAAATTTGTTTGAGACAGGCTCACCCTGACTAGCAGCTTACTGTGTCACCCAGGCTGGCCTTGAACACATGATAATCCTTTTGCTTCAAGCCTTTTGAGTATCTGAGGTTATTACAAGCCTTAGTTCCAGGCTCTGCACTTTGTGTGGTTTAGAGAGCCAGGTTGTGGTGTCACACACTTTAATCTCAGCACCAATGAAGCAGTCTCTGAGTTGGAGGCCAACCTGGTCTAGAGTAAATTTCGGGACAACCAGGACCATACAGAGAAACCATCTTTATTTTTTAAAGCATAGTTCGATGTGGTAGCACACACCTTTAATCCAAGGACTAGAGAGACAGAGGCAGGCAGATTTCTCTTGAGTCCCAGGGCAGCCTGGCCTACATAGCAAGGACATGTCTCAAGAAACTGAAAATAGTATTTTTATTTGCTTGTGAATATGGGTGCGCCTGTACCACACTGTGTATGTATGTGGGTCAGTGGACAACTTGTGGGAGCCTGCTCTCTCATTCCACCTTGTGGGTTCTGGGGACTAAACTCAGGTGGCCAGGTTGGGCAACCACTGCCCTTACCTTACTCTTTCTGCTTTTTGTTTTCCCTTGTACTGTTGAGGATTAAACCCAGGACCTTAAAGCTTTTGTTTATTTATTTAAGGTTTTTAAAGACAGGGTTTCTCTGTGTAGACCTGTCTGTCCTCTGCCTCCTAAGTGCTGGGATTAATGGTGTGCAACACTACCTGGCCTTAAGTTTTTTTTTTTTTTTTTTTTCTTAAAATGTGTTTGTAGCTGGGTGGTAGAAGCAGAAGCTGGAGGATCTGAGTTCAAGGCCAGCCTTGACTACAAAGTGAGTCCAGGACAGTCAAGGCTACACCAAGAAACCCTGTCTCTAAAAACAAAAAAGGCACAGAAAAATGAGGCTCAGCAGTTCTATCAGTTGCTGCTTTTTCAGAGGAGCTGGTTGTTTCCCAGCACTGATGTGGCAGTTTATAATCTGTAACTCCACTTGTGGCAATCAGATTTCTTCTCATCTCTCCATGCTGCAGGCATGCATAGAACAGTTATGTTGTATTATATATATATAAAGCTTAAATAAGATGGGTTTTTATCAAGAATATTTGACATTCATGGGGCAACCCTTTCCCAGGTTGGGCCTGGATCCCACAGGACACCACATCTCCTCTAAGGACTTTTAATCCTGGACTTGGCTGGGGGCATGAACAGGATGAGGAAGATGCCTCCTGGATTCCTGAGGCCACAGAGGATCAGGAAACTCTCAACCCCTGTCCTCTTTGGGACCCAACAGGGTCCTGCATCTACAGAACTGGAATTGTGGAATATTCCCATTTCCCACCCCCCAGTACCTTTGGTGGTAAGTATTTTTCTCCTTTCACCTTCGTTACTGTTTTCAAAATCCCTTTGTCTACTTTCTAGGCCACACAATTCAGTGCTACAGTTGGATCGAGCCCTAATGCCTGTCTCTCACCCCAACACACCCTTGTGTGTGCACAAATTGCACACCTCTCCATCCTCAACTACTAAGTAATCACACTACTATGGCAAAGCCCCACTGTTATTAACAAAGCTGGACTCCACTGGGTGTGGTGGTGGCTTTAATCCCTGCACTGGGGAGATGGAGGGCAGCTTAGTTCACAAGGCTACAGAGAAAGCCTGTCAAGGCCTGACTACTCACAGTGTAGACTTTAGATTTTTATTCCAAGCAGAACAGTTGAAGATCGGGGTCATCAGCGATCCTGGGATCCTCAGGCAAACCACCCTTCCCAACAGTATTCTAGCAGATGCTAGGGCTCTCAGATTCTGGGCATCCGTTTGTGCTCCCCAGCCCCGGGTCGACATTTTGGTGCATTAGCTAACCATCAAAAGTACCCATAAGACCGACTAGAAATCCTTAGTGACTGAAGTCCTAAAGATCTGCCAATTTCGAGTCGCGGAAAAAAGGAAGCGTACCCAAGGCTCTTAGTGTTCAGACTTTATTGGTTCAACCAGAAATAGCAAAGGCAACGTAACTACTATTCGGGGCCGTCATGCACAGACCTGAAATGAAAATAAAAAAGCGTTTTGAGTCTTTCATAACGAGGACTGCCGCACTCGGCTGCATTTCTCCACCCAGAGCGGTGTCCCGGCGATTGAGGATAGAACCTGCGAACAGGACGCCGCAGGCACCGAAGACATGACGCCGAGAGGGCCGGAACCCTTTCTTTCTACCTCCGCACATAACGGGGAGCGGGACCGCACGCCCGGTCCCCGCCAAGAAATGGAGGGTCTACACGGTCAGGCCTAGACCACACCAGCCCCCAACGCCCACGCACACAAGCCCCACAACTTACGCGAAAGCCACCTTTCGAAAGACACGCAGGAGCGCGGAACTCCTTTATATAGGCCTAGAACCCGCCTCCGGCACGCGATTGGTCTGTGGCCGCCAGCGGGTGGGGCCTTTTGCGCATGGCGGAACCTGCGAGTGGAGCGGAAGTGCGGTACCGGGAGCGAGTCTTCTAGAGCGGCTATGGGACCTCCGGGAGGAAAGATCAATCGACCCCGGACGGTGACTGCGGCACCTGTGCCTTTGTTTCCCCACACTTCCCGGCGTTGCCCTCTCCCGAGACAGGATCAGTGGGGGACTGGGATCCTCGGTTGTGGAAGATCCGGGTGGGCGTGCACAACCTTACTCTGATGCGCGTCTTTTTCTCTCGCAGGAGCTGAAGAAGAAGTTATTCAAGCGCCGGAGGGTGCTGAGCAGGGATCGGCGACGAAAGCGCCAGGTGGTCGGAGCCGTGATAGACGCAGGGCTGACTACGAGGCACCACCTCAAGAAGCGGGCGTGAGTACTAGCTCCCTCCGATTGGTCATTCCTACTCCCTCCTTCCAAGCCTCAGAGCCGCCCAAATCTCTCCGCTTTTCTCTCTTTTCTCGTGTTTATGTAGAAACTAGTTGACAGTTGTGTTCCCAAAACACCAACTTCTCACAATAGCGTCGCTCTCGGGGTTTTTCAGGTGTGGATTCCACTACGAAACCAAGGAAGGTTGTCAACCCTGCTACCCCACAAATGGTTATCATCATTAGCTTAGGTTTTTGAAATAAAAGTGCACATATAAGTGCATACAATTAAGTTCTTGACTTAATACTATTGAGGTACATCTTGAAATCAAGTGAACTTTTTTAAAAAGTTTTATTTACTATTTATACAACATTCTGCCGGTACACCAGATCTTACTATAGATGCTTATGAGCCACCATGTGGTTGCTGGGAATTAAACTCAGGACCTTTGAAAGAACAGCGAGTGTTCTTATCCTCTGAGCCAGCTCTCCAAACCTCAAGTGAACTTTTAAAAAGTCTTCAGTATCAAGAGTTCATTGAGGGTATTAGAGCCCATTCTGTAATTTGAATCCAGAGACTATAAAACTGGGCATGATGCTTTCTGCCTTTAATCCCATTGCCCAGGAAGCTGAAACAAAAAGGTTGCCTGTGGGCCAGCCTGGGCTACGTACAAAGTGAGGCCTTTTCTCAAACACACAAACCCCAAAAGACAAATACCTTTTTCTTAGCTGGGATCACTTTTTTGGCTTAGATTTATACAGATTAACCTAGATATTATTGTCCCTACCTGTCCCTCAGGTCCAGTGCACGTGCCAACATCACACTATCTGGGAAGAAGCGCAGGAAACTCCTTCAGCAGATCCGCCTTGCCCAGAAAGAAAAAGCAGCCATGGAAGGTAAAGTCTGGGGCACAGAGGTTCCATGAAAGGAAGTCTGGATTTTACCTGGGTTCTTTAATGCTTTTTTTCTTTCTCTTTGTTCAGTGGAAGCCCCCTCCAAGTCAACCAGGACTAGTGAGCCACAGCACAAACGACGACAAAAGAAGATGAAAACGCCCCAGGATGTAGATATGGAGGACCTTGGAGATGAGAGTTAAAGTTCCTACCTCTCCTACCAGAAGATTCTCAACAGCAGCCAGGAGCATTTGGAGGACTTTGGAAAAAATGTTACCATATTTTATTCTCCCAGACACCTCTTCTATAATGGCCCTCTGACCTCCCCTGGAGGTATATATGGGGAGGACACAGAAAGACTGGAGAGGGCCCTCTCTAGTAGTCAACTCCTTTTGTAATAAAGCTCTAGCGCTTTAACTAATATGTGTGATTAAGTGCAAGAATGGGGATGGACCATATAAAAAGGCCTTTGAGTGTGGGTAGGGACATTTCAGAGGCAGGATACATTGTGTGCTTGAGCAAAGGCAATAAGAAGCCAGGTGTAGTGAAGGGCATGGTGGCACATGCCTTTAATCTCAGTACTTGGGAGGCAGAGTCAGGCAGATCTCTCTTCCAGGCCTGCTTGGTCTACACATTGAGTTCCAAGACAGCCAGGGCTTCATAATATCATCTTTCTAGACAGTGACACTCCCACCTTTGCATTTCTGAAAAATATAGATTATAAAAATGGCAGGTGGGAGGTAATGATCTTGATATCAGTCCTGACACTCTGCTTGTGTGATCTAGGATTATATTAAGGACACTCTTTTTTTTTTTTTTTTTGGTGGTGGTGGTGATGGAGGTGTTTCTGGGATTCAAACCCAGGGCATCATGCATTCTAGGCAACCATTGTGCCATCTACATCCTGAGCACCTGCACTTTCCTACCAGCACTTATGCTGTGAGAATCCAGTTCTGAGGACTTCAGTGTGTTTTTGAAGACAAGGTCTTCCTTATATGGCCCAAACTTGGTTTGAACATTTGATTCTTCTGCATCAGCCTCCACAATGCTAGGATTATGAGTGTGAGACTTGCCAGCCCTGTTTCCTAACTTTTACCATTGCAAACATCTAAATGGATAGAGGGAGGCTGATGGTAGAGGGTAGCGGTGCTTGACAGAAGCCCAACAAGCTGAGTTCCAAACCTGTGACCCTAATCATGGAAGGAGAGCTGACTCTCCAGAGTTGTCCTCTAGCCTCCACACTTGTGGCAAGCATGTACCCCCATACACACTGTAAATGTAAAAACAAAACATTTAAAAATAAATTAGACATGGGTCTGCAGCATTCCTTTAATTTTCCATTTCTTTTCAACTAAATATCAGTAATAGACAACTTTACCCTCCCCACACCAGAGATCCACCTGCCTCTGCCCTGACTACAACTACAGGTATGTACCACTGTGCCTGATGACAGCCTTGTTTTGAGTCTTTTGCTTACATGAGTGTGTGTATCCACTTGCCTGCATTGTGCATACTTGGTGTCTGCAAAGGCCAGAAAAGGCTGTTGGATTCCCTGGAACTGGAGTTATACATAGTTGTAAGCTGCCATATAGGTCCTAGAAATGGAACTTATGCTTCCTGAAAGAGTACCAAGTGTTCTTAATCACTGATCTATCTCTCCAGCCCGACAGAATTTTTTTTTTTTCTTTTGAGCATTGGTTGTGGAATTTCCTCTGTAGACCAGGCTGGCCTGAAACTGTCTGCCTCTGTCTCTGTCTCCGTAGTGCTGGGATTAAAGGGGTGTGGCACCACTGGCCTTAAACTTTTATTTTTTTTTTTCTTTTTATGTTTACTTTATGGGTATAAATATTTTGCCTGCATGGATGTATATGCACTGTATGTCCACAGAGACCAGAATAGGGCATCAGATCCTCTGACATTGGAATTACAGACAGTTGTGAACTAGCTGCCATGTGTATGCTGGGAATTGAACCCCAGTCCTCTGCAAGAGCAGCAAGTGCTCTTAACCACTGAGTCATCTCTCCACCTCCAGACAACTTTTATATAAATGTCATGTAGCTCCCAACCACCTGTAACTCCAGCTCTAGGTGTCTGATGCCCTCTTCTAAGCTCTGAGGGCACCTGCATTCATGTGCATGTATACACACTCAGGCATGCTCATATTTTAAAATTTTTAAATGATTAAAAATAAGCTGGGCCTTGCTGGTGTAGTCCGTTACTTCCAGCACTGGGAAGTGGAGGCAGAGCCAGGCAGATCTCTGAGTTCAAGGCCAGCCTGGTCTACAGAGTTAGTTCAGGGCAACTAGGGCTATACAAAGAAACCCTGCCTCAGAGAGAAAGAAAGGAAAGGAAAGAAGGGGGGGAGACAAAATAAAGATATAAATAAATAAATAAACACAAATCTTAATAATGTATAACATTTACCAGATGTTTCTTACATTCATATTCAGTTCATTAACCATATAACCATACCCTTGGAATATAAATATATCATGACATCCTGGCAAGACAGAGAAATGCCTGTTTATCCCATACTGACAAGCACAATAATGATCCCGCCTAAGTCCAGTTTGGTGAATCAATGTGTATTGTTTGTTTGTTTTGTTTTTTTGGGACAGTCCTTAGCCTGTCTGTTCTGCCCTGGAGGTCAGAGTTTCATCATGTAACCCTGTCTGGTCTGGATCTTGGTTTGCAGATCAGGTTGGCCTCCAGTGCTGGGATTAAAGATGTGAGTCAGAAAGGTCAGATCTATGCTTGTTTCTTAAAAGCTCATGAGTTACACGTTTAAGACTGTTAGGAAAAATAATTAGATCGCATTGTAAATGAAAGTCCCAGGTAGCTTTCATGTGTGGATAAGGACCTTGGGGGTTGAGGTGGGGGAGAAGTTTGTGAGGATGGCAAGCAAGTTAGCGCTGTGACCGATGCGACCCGGAACCAAAGTACTAGGGCTTCGTACTTGGCCGGACTGATTTTCCTGAGAGGCGGGGTCGCTGGTTTCTGTCGCGTTTCCAGTCAGCGCGCATGCGTCGCCTGTGCTTCGCCGCTCCCGCCTCAGGCTCCGGGTAGGGCTCCGGGATGTCCGCGTTGTGCGACCCTCCCGGGGCCCCTGGGCCACCCGGGCCTGCCCCCGCCACCCACGGTCCCGCGCCTCTCAGGTAGTCAGAGCCCCTCGTACCCCCCCTCTTCGCGCGGCTCCGCGC
The DNA here is from genome assembly GCF_030254825.1 of Meriones unguiculatus. NCBI lineage: Eukaryota > Metazoa > Chordata > Mammalia > Rodentia > Muridae > Meriones > Meriones unguiculatus. The sequence goes on from NC_083349.1 coordinate 27,566,908, forward strand.
GGGTGCCCAGCCTTCTCCACAGAAAGCCGGATCCTACCTTGAGAACCCGCGTCAGGGTTCTCAGAGATTCTGGTCGCGTCCTCCCGGAACTCAGGGACCGCCTCACTAAAAACTCTGGGCTGCACTGCCTGCCCTGCCCTGCCCTTGCTTCTCGAGATCTCAATGTCTTCTTCGCCGGCCTTGCTTTGCCAGCAGTTGGGGACATCAGGACTCTTGAGAACCCAGCCTCTCTGCCTCTAGTACTCTGAGGAGGCTCTCACTACATCGAGAGTGTCTTGGGAACCAAGGCTCGAAGTCTCAATATTTGTGCCAGTCTTTCCTTTGCACACCTTCCTCGTTTTGAGGTGCCCTTTTGATTTTGAACCAGAGGGATGGCACAGAACCTTATCAGCCCAGAGAACGCTGTTGTCTTTGACAGAAAAGTCAGTAAGGAAAGGGGTTGTACTTCCTCAACATTGCCTTCTGAACCTCTAAGGCAGACCTTATGTAGTTGGGGAGGGGAAGAATTGAAAGGCTTATTCATCTGTGCCCTGGGATTTCCCCTCGATTCTCGGTACATTGAAGGTGGTCAATTCAGTTAGTTCATGGCTAGGACTCTGTTTTTCCGAGATAGGGTTTCTCTGTGTATTTTTGGCCGTCTGTAGACCAGGCTGATCTCAAACTCAGAGATCTGCCTACCTATGCCTCCCAAGTGCTGGGATTAAAGGTGTATGCCACCACTGCCCGGCTTTTCTTTCTTTCTTTTTTATTTTTCTGAGACAGGGTCTCCCTATGGAGAGATATAGCTATCCTGGAACTCATTATGTAAATAGTATGTTGGCCTTGAACTCAGATCTGTTTTTTTGGCATTAAAAGCCTGTACCAATTCTGGTGGAATACTTTTTGGTTTTTTGAGACAGGGTTTCTCTATGTAGCCTTGGCTGGTCTGAATTCACAGCAATCTTCTGCCTCTGCCTCCCTGAGTGCTGGGATTAAAGGTGTGCACCACCATTCCTGGGCCTGGCCGAACTGAATTCTTGTACAATATGAAAAAGGCAGGCACACTTTTGGGAGGGAGAACTTTAAGGGCTTACAATTTTCAGTCTATTGAGAGATTCTAGGGTGCTTGTGCTGTAGAGGGGGCTGGGAAAATATTAAAACAGGTGTGGAATCTCAGAATATATTTAGTTCAACAAATTTTCATTGAATACTTACCTTGTACCAGCGCCTCAATAGAATGGGATTCCGTGTTTTAAGGGTGTAGAAATGTTTCCTGCCTTTTTGGACCATTCAATCTGATTTTTTTTAAATATTTTATTTATTTATTATGTATACAATGTTCTATCTGCATATACACCTGCATGTCAGAAAGACATTAGAGCTTATTATAGAAGGCTGTGAGCCACCATGTGGTTGCTGGGAATTGAACTCAGGACCTCTGGAAGAGCAGGCAGTGCTCTTAACCTCTGAGCCATGTCTCCAGCCCCCTCAACCTGATTTCTTAATCTGTAAAATGGGATCATAATAGTCTAATCATATTGTTGTCAGAACTGAAAAAATACTATTAAAATACTTAAAAGTGGTGCTGGGAATGTAGCTTAGTGCCTAGCATGCCTAAAGCCCTGTGTTTGATATCTAGTACTGAAAAAGAAAAAAAGATAGTGGGTATTTGAAAGATAAAATAATGTTGATGTGATTGGTGTTGCTGAAAAGAAACAGCATTTACTGAACGACTAAGGTGAACGAGAAGTAGGTATGCTTCTGAACCTTCAATTTTTTTTCAGAAAAATAAGGATTTATTATTTCTGTACTATTCTCTCTTTATTCACTTTACATTCTGATTGTAGTCCCCTCCCTCATCTCCCATTCATAAATTCTTATGAGGGATGTTTTACCCTATTATACATAAAAAGAAAGCTCATGGAAAGAATATAGCTTGCCTAACATCCCCCAGTGTTCTGAGTCTCTTCTTTTGCTTCCTTATAGTGCTCAGGAGCTGTCCCAAGAAATCAAGGCTTTTCTGACGGGTGTAGACCCTATTCTGGGTCACCAGCTCTCAGCTCGTGAACATGCTCGATGTGGTCTTCTCCTGCTCCGTTCTTTGCCACCTGCTCGGGCTGCTGTGCTGGACCACTTGAGAGGTGTTTTTGATGAAAGTGTCCGGGCCCACCTAGCTGCTCTAGAGGAAAGTCCTGTGGCTGGTCCACCTCACCTCCGTCCGCCTCCACCCTCCCATGTCCCCACTGGTGGACCTGGCTTAGAGGATGTGGTGCATGAAGTGCAGCAGGTGCTGTGTGAGTTTATCCGGGCCAACCCAAAGGCCTGGGCACCTGTGATTAGTGCATGGTCCATTGACCTTATGGGACAGCTGAGCAGCACATATTCAGGTCAGCATCAGCGTGTTCCCCATGCCACTGGCTCTCTCAATGAACTGCTGCAGCTGTGGATGGGCTGTAGGGCCACCCGCACATTAATGGACATCTATGTGCAGTGCCTGTCAGCTCTCATTGGTAGCTGCCCAGATGCATGTGTGGATGCCTTGCTGGACACTTCTGTTCAGCATTCCCCACACTTTGACTGGGTTGTGGCCCATATTGGCTCCTCTTTTCCTGGCACCATCATCTCCCGAGTCCTCTCCTGTGGCCTTAAGGACTTCTGTGTCCACAGTGGGGCTGGAGGAGGAGCTGGTGCTTGTGGTGGAAACTCTTCTCAAACCCCCTCTACAGACCCCTTCCCTGGATCTCCTGCCATCCCCGGGGAAAAAAGGGTACCCAAGATTGCCTCAGTTGTAGGTATCCTAGGGCATCTGGCTTCTCGCCATGGAGACAGCATTCGGCGGGAACTGTTGCGTATGTTTCATGATAGCTTAGCAGGGGGTACTGGGAACAGAAATGGGGAGCCTTCTCTTCAGGCCACAGTTCCCTTCCTGTTGCAGCTGGCAGTCATGTCACCAGCTTTGCTAGGCACAGTCTCTGGAGAACTTGTGGACTGCCTCAAGCCCCCAGCAGTGCTAAGCCAGCTACAACAACACCTGCAGGGGTTCCCCCGAGAGGAGCTGGACAACATGCTAAATCTGGCTGTGCATCTGGTGAGCCAGGCCTCTGGGACTGGTGCCTACCGCCTGCTGCAGTTCTTAGTGGACACAGCTATGCCTGCTTCAGTCATTACTACCCAGGGCCTGGCTGTGCCAGACACTGTAAGAGAGGCCTGTGACCGGCTGATCCAGCTGCTTTTGCTACATCTACAAAAACTGGTTCATCATCGGGGAGGGTCTCCTGGAGAAGGGGTGCTGGGCCCACCCCCACCTCCTCGTCCAGTGCCCTTTCTTGATGCATTAAGAAACCATGTTGGAGAGCTGTGTGGAGAGACATTACGGCTGGAACGGAAGCGTTTCCTCTGGCAGCACCAGCTACTGGGCCTACTGTCTGTCTATACTCGACCTAGCTGTGGACCTGAGGCCTTGGGCCATCTACTGAGCAGAGCCCGAAGTCCTGAAGAGCTGAGTTTGGCAACCCAGCTATACGCAGGGCTAGTGGTTAGTCTCTCTGGCCTTCTTCCCCTGGCCTTTCGAAGCTGCCTGGCTAGAGTGCATGCAGGGACTTTACAGCCTCCCTTCACAGCTCGGTTTCTTCGTAATTTGGCCTTGTTAGTGGGTTGGGAACAGCAGGGTGGTGAAGGCCCTTCAACCTTAGGGGCCCGGTTTGGGGAGTCTGCCTCAGCCCACCTGTCTGATCTGGCTCCTCTCCTGCTACATCCAGAGGAGGAAGTTGCAGAAGCTGCTGCCTCCCTCTTGGCAATATGTCCCTTTCCTTCGGAAGCTCTTTCCCCTTCCCAACTTTTGGGACTAGTGAGAGCTGGGGTACACCGCTTCTTTGCTTCTCTAAGGCTGCATGGTCCTCCTGGTGTAGCCTCAGCTTCCCAGCTTCTTAGCCGCCTTTCTCAGACATCCCCAGCTGGGCTCAAGGCTGTTCTGCAGCTGCTAGTTGAGGGAGCCTTACATCGGGGCAACACAGAACTGTTTGGAGGGGAAATGGATGGGGACAATGAGGCTCTCTCTGTTGTCTCAACCCCTTTGGCTTCTGCTTCTTTGTTGGACATTAACCGGAGGCATACTGCAGCTGTGCCAGGTCCTGGAGGGATCTGGTCAGTTTTCCACGCTGGAGTCATCGGCCGTGGCCTAAAGCCACCTAAACTTGTTCAATCTCGAAACTATCAGGAAGTGATCTATAACACCCAGAGCCTCCTTAGCCTCCTAGTGCACTGCTGCAGCCCACCTGGGAGCAGTGAGCGTGACGGTTGCTGGGGGGCTCCCACACTGAGCCCAGAGGCAGCCAAAGCAGTTGCAGTGACCTTAGTGGAGAGCGTGTGCCCTGATGCAGCTGGTGCTGAGCTGGCCTGGCCCCCAGAGGATCATGCACGAGCCACTGTGGAGCGGGATCTCCGCATTGGTCGACGCTTCCGGGAACAACCCCTGTTGTTTGAGCTTTTGAAGCTGGTAGCAGCTGCTCCCCCAGCCCTGTGCTACTGCTCCGTGCTGTTGCGGGGGCTGCTGGCTGCCCTCTTGAGCCATTGGGAAGCTTCTCGACATCCTGATACAACTCACTCCCCCTGGCACCTGGAGGCATCCTGCATTCTGGTGGCTGTCATGGCTGAGGGAAGCCTCTTGCCACCAGCCCTGGGTAATATGCACGAGGTATTTAGCCAACTGGCACCTTTTGAAGTGCGTCTATTGCTGCTTAGTGTCTGGGGTTTTCTTCGGGAGCATGGGCCTTTGCCCCAGAAGTTCATCTTCCAGCCTGAGCGTGGCCGCTTCATCCGGGACTTTTCCAGGGAAGGTGGAGGTGAAGGAGGACCCCATCTGGCTGTGCTGCATAGTGTTCTCCACCGCAACATCGATCGCCTGGGGCTCTTCTCTGGTCGTTTTCAGGCACCTTCACCATCCACTCTGCTCCGGCAGGGGACTTGACCTTTACTCTCCAGAAGTCTTGGGAGGTTGAACAGAGAGAGGAGACTAAGGTGCTACAGAAGGGTGGAAGCTTCTAAATCCGTACGTAATGAGTGGTGTCACTTTTTTCAAACCTCACCATTTTTTCTAAATAAAATTTCCCGAGTTGAGACAAACAGTCCAGTGTTTCTATCTGACTCGGAAAGCTGCCAAAATCTGAAAACGCTGAGGCGGGGATGTTAAGCCACGCCCCATTCATAATTTAGAATGTGCTCGGCCAATGGTATAGACGTCCGGCCGCACTCTAGACAAGCCAATCAGAAGGCCGGAAAGGGCGGGCACTAGGGTACGTGGCTCAACGTGCGCAGGGGCGGGTAGGTTCGGGTCAAGGAGCAAACCCGGTACAAGATGGCGGCGATAGCGGCAGTGGCGGCGCGTAGGAGGCGGTGAGGAGCCCGGAACCCGGGGGCGTGCCCAGACGCCCCTAAATCCCCCAAATCCCATATTCCTTCTTTTTGTATGCCTTTCCATCACCCCGCTACTCCTGGTCTCTCAGGAGCTCTTTGTCCCCATGGTAGCGGCCTCCGGCTTCAGCCTCCCACAGGCAGATACGCGAGTCGCTGCGGCCCTTGTCTGTGGGGCTCATGGATCTCGCCGGGTGGCTTAGAAAGCTGAAGTTGGGTACTCTCCTTCGCCTTGGCCTCTCCCAGACGCCTCCTTTCCCTTGGCGGCTAGTGGTGGTCAGTACTTTCGCCACCTTCCTGCAGTGCGCAGGGCCGTCGGGGCAGGTAGGGGGGCGAAATGCATCGCAGCCTGTGATAAAGCAGCCTGTTGCCACACTACTCTTCCAGGCCGGGAGCACTGCGATGGGCAGGTTGTCCTCTATTGCCTTCTTGCCCTTCCCAGCAGCCTTGACCAGTTTCATTAATGTTCGTTTGCTGGGCACTGCTGGGACAGGATCCAGTAAGTTCACAGTCTGTATGGATAATGTTGCTCAAACACAACATGTATCGAATGATTTGGTCTGCGCTCTGGAGTTTTTCTAGAACCTAAAAAGCTTGGAAACACATCAGCGCCGCAAAGCGCAGTACACATAACGGATGTAAAGGGTTGGGAGAGACGTGTACTGTCAGCAACAGTGTAAAAAGGGTGAATCATATACTCAGTTATTTTCCAATAAACAGGTGTGACTTAAAGTTCATTCTTGACATGTGAACACCTTTTGTTTGGGGTGCTTAAGGCATCCCTGAATTCCTAGAGCCAACAAGTCTTAGCTGAAAATATCCTTTAGAAATCATATCCTTACTGATACCTTTCCAAACTTATTTTATGGTGAGCTAAACTGCTCACTACTTCACGAGGCTGGTGTGCTCAAGGGTCCTGTAGCAACCACTCCTCGGTCGGTACCAGGGTGGAATATATGCCTTATGGTTAGGTTTTTCTAAGAGCATTTCTTCTGCTTGTTTTACCAGAACTTACACTTCTCAGCCTAATGCACTAGTTCTTACTGTTTTCACAGTTTTCTGGCTAGGTTTTTTTTTTTTTTTTTTTCACTACTTGTGGCTGCCTGCCAGCCTTCCAGAATTTTCTACTTCTAGGGAACTTCCTTTGGTAACTGATCCCCTTTAAAAATTTCTTTTGGTGCTTCTGAGGATCAAACAGGACCTGGTGACTGCAAGACATTCACCTCGCTCTATGGTAATTTTCTCTAACTTCCAAGTAGATCTGGAGGTTGGATAATTGAAGATGATAGGCCCATTTTTTAACATTTTGATTTTATGTGTATTAGTGTAGAGGTGTCAGATCCCTTGGAATTGGGGTTACAGATAGTTGTGAGCTGCCAGGTGGGTGCTGGGAATTGAACCCAGGTCCTTTGGAAGAGCAGACAGTGCTCTTAACTACTGAGTCATCTCTCCCGCCCCCAATAGGCCCTTTTTTGGTTTCATAGCTTAAGACCCGCGTTTCCTGTGTTGCCCTGCCCCACTCCCTTTTTATTCATTTATTTTTTGAGGCGGGGGTTCTTGCCAGTCTACACTAACCCGCCCTGGAACTCAATATGTAGACCAGACTTGGCCTCTGCCTCCCAAGTGCTGGGATTAGAGCTGTGCACCACTATGCCTGGCTCCCCCACCTTTTTTTAAAATGAGTTTTTTTTGTTTTTGTTTTTACATTTATTTTTCTTGTGTGTAGTGCATTTACCTCTGTACATCTGTGGAATGAGTTGGTTCTCTCCTTCCCACCATGTGGGTCCTGGATAATCAAGGTTAGGACGTTATGCTTGGCCACAAGTGCCCTTTTCTACTAAGTTGTCTTGTTAATCCTCTCTCCTCTCCCTGTGGAACACTTCTGATGTATTCTTGTATTGCTTACATCATAGTCATTGGAAGAACTTGTTCTGAGGCTGATGTTAGAGGCTAGAGATGTAGCTGAATGTTTTGCTAGCATGAGTGAGACCCTGAGTTCATTCCTCAACACCGAAAAAATTAAAGTCAATAAATCTTGTGGTCCAAGGTTTGGCAGTGTTTTGTTTTTTTTTTTTTTTTTCCTTTTTCTCTTTTTTTTTTTAATGCACATAACAAGTGTTTCTTTTCTTATTTTCAAGACAGGGTTTTACATAGCCCAGGCTAGCCTTCAAACATACTGTGTAGCTGAGGGTGACTTTGAACTCCTTTCTTCTATTCCTACCTCCCAAGTACTTGGATTATAGGTCTGTGCCACCAAACTCGGCAGAGTTGCTTGGTACTTTCTTTTCTCTTTTCTTTTCTTTTCTTTTCTTTTCTTTTCTTTTCTTTTCTTTTCTTTTCTTTTCTTTCCTTTCCTTTCCTTTCCTTTCCTTTTTTCTCTCTTTTTTCCTCTTTTTTCTCCTTCCTTCCTTCCTTCCTTCCTTCCTTCCTTTCTCTCTCTCTCTCTCTTTTTCTTTCCTTTTTTGAGACAGGGTTTCAGGGTTTCTCTGTGTAACCCTGGCAGTCATGGAACTTGCTCTGTAGATTAGGCTGGTCTCAAACTAAAAAATCCTCTTGCCTCTGTCTTTGCCTGGTTTTATGTATTAATAGACATGAAAATCTAAGAGTCCCTGTTTAGTATTCATTTATTAGGTGACTATATCCTTCAAACTAACAAGTTTTCTTCTCAAAAAAAAATTTTTGTTTATATGCATTTTTGTGCCCCATGTGTGTGCCTGATGCCAGAAGAGGGTGTTGGATCCCCTGAAACAAATTACAGGTAGTGAATTGTCAGACGTGCAGGGAATCAAACCCAGGTCCTTTAGAAGAGCAGCCAGTGCTTTTAGCCATCAAGCTGTCTCTAGCCTCAAACAAATTTATTTAAATGAGGCTGTTAGTCTACAGTCTTTCATTTGATAGCATATTTCAGAGTGACAAGTTTTGGCTTTTCAGTGCAGCAGGTCTGATCTATTTTGCTAATTATTAGTGTACTGTACTGTGTTTTCTGTAGAAATACGGTCAGGTAGGACTAAGCTCGAGGCCATTTTCACCCCTCAGTAGTTGTTCAAAGATCATAGATGATTGATCCTTTGAAGCCTAAATTTTCTTGTCTGGAAAAAAAAAATCCCTAAGCTAACATTGTCTAAGAAAAACAGTGAAAGAAAGGGGGGAAAGTAAATGCATGTAAAAAAAGTAGTTTGAGTCCTGGTTACTCATTGGAGTTAGGGAATATTTGTTTATGCATTATGTTTTTTTAAATAGATACTTACTCTGTTGCTCAGATTCATCTCCTGTGCTCAGGTGATTCCAAATCCTGCCCTTGCATGATGTGCTACAAGCATTTATTATGCTATAGGGAACTTAATCAGACCCTATTTCAGGCCAGTTAAATCAGCCTCTGAAGGTAGTACTAGGGTATTAATTCTTTTAAAATTGCAGTCATTCGAAACCTAGGGATACATGATTTAGCTAGACCCTTTGAGTTTGTTAGGGCTCCGCATGTTTTTCAGCTATTCCTCTTTTTGGCCACAGATAGTGATGGTAGTTTGTTTTAAGTTGCAGAACTATATACATCTAAGGAGCTGGATGCCTAGTGGTTAAGGGAAGCTAGAACCTCAGGAGTTGTGACCAGAAGACTAGTTCCATCTAATGCTTTGTCTCTGGAAGGCACAGTTTGTATTGTTGTTCTGAAGTGCACAAATGATACCACTCTTTTCTCCTGGGATTGGCTGTTACTGCTCCTTTCCTCAGAGGATGATGTAACTGCAGTCAATACTCCAGCCTCTGAAGGCCATACATGCTTTGTCCACTTTCTCGACCTTCTAAAGGAACATTGTGAATGAACCATCCCTTCAGAACTAACTTTTCTCTTTCATTAAAAATGTTTCCTTTGAGACAGGACCTCACTATGTAGTCCTGGCTGTTTTAGAACTAGCTTTGTAGACCAGGCTGGCATCAAAGTCAAAGAGATCCCCTGCCTCTGCCTTCTGAGTGCTGGGATTAAAGGTGTGTGCCACCATGCCAGACTCAGGGCTGACTTTATCGTTGGTAACTTTGCTTTTTTTTTTTTTTTTTCCTATTTAATGGGATTCCCTTTCATAAGCTGTCTTTAGGGTTATGTCAAGAAGGTGAGGCCCTTCCTGACCAACGTTTTAATGTTCTTTCCTTCGCTTTTTCCATAGGTCTTGGTTAAGTTTGGTGCTGGCGTGCTTAGGGGTCTGTCTGGGGATTACCCTTGCTGTGGATAGAAGCAACTTTAAGACCTGTGATGAGAGTTCCTTTTGCAAGTATGTTCCTGGAAGAGGTGACTAGAAAGTGGGTATGTGGGAGGTGGGTGGTATAAGAAAGAGGTAAGTAGAGGGACCTAAGGATATTGAGATGCCCTCTAACCTACTTCCCAACTGTTGAACTTGGCAGACGGCAGCGAAGCATTCGGCCAGGCCTCTCTCCGTACCGTGCCTTGCTGGACACCCTGCAGCTTGGTCATGATGCTCTTACGGTCCATCTGATGCATGAAGTCACCAAGGTCAGGCATGACAAGAAAGCGTGGTAGGAAAATGGGTGGTAACTTGGGAAAGAAACGAGTAACCGATGTCTTGTGTCAGGCTGATCTTGAGACTTACTTTTTAATCTGTATGCATGGTTTGCCTTCGTGTGTGTGTGTGTGTGTGTGTGTGTGTGTGTGTGTGTGTGTGTGATGCCCATGGAGGCCAGAAGAGTATGTTGGATCTACTGGGACTAGAGTTATGGACCGTTTTGAGCCAGTATGTGGGTACTGGGAATCAAGCCCAGGTCCTTTGGAAGAGCAGACAGTGCTCTTTAAAGTTTGAACTGTCTCTCCGGCCCCTGAGACCTCTACTTTTGAATAAATCTAATCTTAGGTTCTAAACTTTGTAAACTTCTTTTGTTTTCAATGAAACAATTTTTTTGAAAGAAAATTTTATGACTCAGAGTGAGAGATTGATGTGTACAAATCAAACACTTAAGTAAACCATGAATTTACTTTATAACAGTTCTTTGATACACTTATAATTTTACCCTATCTTGTTTTGTTTTTGTTTTTTCTTTATGACACTGTTTCTCTGTGTAGCTCTGGCTACCCTCGAACTCATTCTGTAGACTAGGCTGGCCTCAAGCTCAGAGGTCTTCCTGCTTTTGCCTCCTAAGTGCTAGGATTAAAGGCATGTGCCACCACTGAATGGCTCCGTGTTTTGTTTTTGTTTGTTGTGTTTCTGTTTTTTAAGAGATAGGTTAGCCCTAGCTGACTTGGAACTCACTTGTAGACTAGGCTGGCCTTGAACTCACAGAGATCCTCCTGCCTCCGCCTCCTGAGTGCTGGGATTGAAGGCTTTTGCCACTCTTAATGATGAAAGGAAAGTTGTATTCAATGAGATGATGTGCTTTTCTTTATATGAAGACTTCAGTCTTATGTGAAATACACTGTACTACAGTCTTCAGAGCTTTTCAAAGTTGAGAATTCTGCTTCATATAAATACTACCTAGTACAAAATAGCATACTTCAGAAATTGTCCTAACCTCAAGCAAAAACTTATTTTTGAATTCAAATGCATTTTTATGAATTCAAATGCATTTTTATCAAGCCAGCAATCCATATAGCAGTCATTTATGTATATATTCTGGGACTGTCCTTGAACTCACAGAGTTCTTGCTGCTTTTGTTTCCCAAGTGCTGGGACTAAAGGGCTGTGCCACCATGTCCGGTAAGTTTTAAAGTGTAAGCTGTCTATTTTTAGGTTTTTTGGGGGACAGAGTTTGTCTGTGTAGCCCTGGCTGTCCTAGAACTCAACTCTGTAGATAAGGCTGGTCTTAAACTCAGAGATCTGCCTTTTTCTGCCTTTAATCCAAGTTCTGGGATTAAAGCTGTGCACTGCCACCATGTCATATTTTTGTCATAGCAGAAAACTTTGTTTGTATAGTAAAAGCACCATAGTTGATGTCGTGTGTTAGGGAATGTTCATTGGCATGGTGTGCCATGGTGGTATGTGAGGTACAGAGTACATATTGTGTGTTGAGATCTAAGGCTTCAGTGAAGTTGAGTGATACAACATGAGCACAGATAGGAAACCTTACATTTGTTATGAGTTTGACTTTTTGTTTTATTTTTGAGTCTGTATCAAGGTAGTTCAGGCTACCTTCATACTAGCTTTGTAGCTAAGAGAGACCTTGAATTTCTGATCTTAGTGTTTTCATCTTCTGAGTTACAGGAGTGTGCAATGCAACAGGTTTTATGTTGTGCTAATCTTGATGTAAGCAAATACACTACATATCCCACTCCACATGTTTGGTTCTGAATTACTTTTTTATTTCATATGAGAAACCACTTACCTTTGTCAGTTTTTTTTTTTTTTTTTTTTTTTTTTCATGATCCCAACATTCAGTTATACAGTGTGGTAGGGATTGCAACCCAAAGTTTAAGAAACTGAAGCTGGGTGTGGTAGATCATGCTTGTAATCTCAACACTTAGGAGTCAGGGGCAGGAAGGTCAAGAGTTCTAAGAACAGCACCGATCAGTTACACAGTAAGTTCAAAACCAGTATGAGTTACATGAGATCCTGTTTAAAAAGCAAAAGCTAGCAGGCATGGTGGTGCACTCCTTTAATCCCAAGAGGCAGAGACATGCAGAGTCATGAATTCCAGGGCAGTTTGGACTGTAAAGTGAGATCTTTTCTTAAAACAAATTAAGAGAACTGGAGAGAAATCTGAGTAACTTAGAGAACCTGTTGTTTTTTATTTTTAATCTTTTAAAATATTTTATTTACCTATATTTTTAATGTGCATTGGTATTTTGCCTGCATGTATGTCTGTGTGAGGGTGTCAGATCTTGGAGTTGCAGACAGTTGTCAGCTGCCATGTGGGTTCTGGGATTTGAACCTGGATTCTGGAAGAGCAGTTAGTGCTCTTAAACATTGAGCCATCTCTCCAGCCCTGTTTTCCCCCTTCTACCCTTGGACAAGTTTTCTGTGTATAGTCCTGGCTATCCTGGAACTTACTCTGTAAACGGTGCTGGCTTCAAACTCAGAGATCTGCCTGTTTCAGCCTCCTTAGTGCTAAAATTAAAGGCATTTGAACACCTGGTGTTCATTAAGAAGGACCATTAAGAAGGATTTGGTTTCCAGAACCGATATGGTGGTTCACAAAATAATTCATCCAGGACTACAGTTCCAAGGACCATGACCTGACATCTGTGAGTTCCAGGCACACACACGGTGCACATACATACTTGTAGATAAGACATTCATGTACATAAAATGAGTAAATTAAAAAAATGTATGTATTTTAGTTTTAAATCAAAACAGTAGGCAAAAGGCTGAGAATCGACATCTCAGAGAGAAAGGATTCAGAGGGATTTGTGTGGTGTGGTTTGTGGTTTGGTTTGTTCCTCCAAATTCAGATTTCTGTTTCTGCAGGTGTTGCTTGTGCTGGAGCTCCAGGGCCTTCAGAAGAACATGACTCGGATCAGGATCGATGAGCTGGAGCCCCGGCGGCCTCGATACCGAGTGCCAGATGTTTTAGTGGCTGATCCCCCCACAGCTCGGTAAATTTTTCCTGAGGATATCTGTCTGATTGCCCTTTCTCCTCCCTCATAAGTCTTTGTGGTAACTTACTTTCTTGCACAAGAGAAATAGTTGAGTGACCAGCACCTCAGCTCTTGGTAGAACACTTGTTTAACGCGTGCAAAGCTCAAGTTTCAATCTCCATGACCACACACACACCTTCTCTAACTTTGAGTGGTTTTAGATTTATAGGAAAGTTGAAGCTGGGTGTGGTAGATCATGCAGTTTGTGTGCTTGCTAATATTACTGTGATTCCTGTGTTTTCTCTAATGAATTGGTATCACTGCACTATTAACCCAGCCTCCATTTGTTTAGATTTCCTTAGGTTTTGTCTAGAATACTTTTTCTGTTTTGGAGCCAAGACACCATAACAGTATTCAAATGCATGGTGTCTAGCCTCTGGATGGAGGCAGTTTTTCAGACTTGAATGTTCTTGATGATCCTAAAGGTATCTTTTGATAAACACACATTTTTAGAGTTAATATTGTCAGGTTGATGTGTCAGTCAGTTTTCTATCTTGTGATATGAGCACATACTGCTTTGTTTGAACAGTGTCTCTTGGGCTGGGGATGTGGCTCAGTGGTGGAACACTTGTGTAGTTTGCATGAGGTCCTGGCTGTAATCCCTAGCATTATAAAAACAACTCCTGCAGACCTTGATGGTGGTTGGCATCTATAATCCTAGCTACTTCAGAGGCTGAGGTAGGAGAATTTCTTTAACCCAGATATTAGAGGCCAGTCTAGGCTATAAAATGAAACCAGATTTTATTTATTTATTTATTTTTGCATTTGGAGACAGGGTTTCTCTGTGTAGCTCTGGCTATCCTGGACTGGATTTATAGGCCAGGCTGTCCTCAAACTCAAAGAAATCCTCCTGCCTCTGCCTCCCAAGTGCTGGGATTAAAGGCATGTGCCACCATACCTGTTTGTGACCCCTCCCCCTTTTTAAAAAATGTGTAGCCCAGGCTGGCCTTGAACTCGTAATCTTTCTGCTTATGCCTCCTTCAGCAAATCCTACCATAATTTGCCACCACAAATGGCATAAACCCTTTTTTATAAATTAAAGACATAAATATCAACCAAGAAGAAAAAGAAATTTTTTTTTACATCTTAGAAAAATATTTCTATTTTCTTCTAAGGTTTTATTTATTTAGGGTCTAACTATGTAGCTTTTGTTGTCCCAGAACTCACTGTGTAGACCAGGTTGGCTTCAGACAAAGAGATCTGCCTGACTCTACCTCCCAAATGCTAGGATTGAAGATGCACACCACTACACCTGACAAAGATAAATATGCTTGTATGAAAATGTCATGATGAAGCCTCTTTCTACAATTAACACAGGCTAAGATATTTTTTTTTTTTCTATTTTAAATCCTGTCCCCTGACCCCAGTGGCCTATTGAGCACAAGTGTGCCTCTTCTAACAGGTCCCTAAATACTTGTTTTTATATTCATATGTATCTGGGTATGGAATTAGTTCTCAACCTTCCTAATGCTGCCACGTTTTTATATGGTTCTTCATATTGTGGTGACCTCTAATCATAAAATTATTTTTGTTGTATCTTCATAACTCTAATTTTGCTCCTGTTATAAATTGTAATATAAATACCTGTTTTTCATGGTCTAAGGAGACCTCTGTAAAAGTGTTGTTTGACCTCCTCAAAAGGGTGGTTTGGTTCCCCCAAAAGATGTCAACCCCCAGGTTGAGAAGTACTGTTGTATGGGTGTGTGCATGTAAGTGCAGGTGCCCTCAGAAGTTAGAGGGTCCCTGGAGCTGGAGGTAGAGGAGCTTGTGAGCTGCCTGATGTGGGTACTGGGAACTGAGCCTCAGTCCTCTGTAAAAGCAGTATGTGCTAATTGATGCGCCGTTCCTCCAGCCCTAGTTGCTGTGTGTGTGTGTGTGTGTGTGAGAGAAAGAGAGAGAGAGAGAGAGAGAGAGAGATGACTAGAGGACAGCCTTTGATGGTTTTCCTTAGGATGTGTCCCCCTTTTAAAATTTTTTTCACCTTTTTGAGTTTTTTGTTTTTTTTTTTTTGTTTTTTGTTTTTTGTTTTGTTTTGTTTTTGTGTGTGTGATAAGGTCTCTCACTGGTTTGGGATTTAGTAAGTAGCCTAGGCTGGCTAGTTAACCTGCAGTATTACCTGTCTCTGTCTTTCTGGCAGTGAGAGTACAAGTATGCGCCACTATATTCAGCATTTCTATGTAGGTTCTGAGGATCAAAGTCAGGTCCTTTTGCAAGCATTTTATTTAACTTATCTCTTTAACCTTTTACTTTACACTTTCTTTATAGAGACTCTTGCTGTGCTGTGGCAGGAGCATGTTTTAGACAAAGGTGGTCAGAATTGAGGTAGTCCTGTTCCTGGCTTCCATGTCCTGTGTTTCAGATCTGTGCTACCATACCCAGTCCCAAAATTTATTTATTTTGGGGCCAGTAGGATGGCTTAGTAGGTAAAGACACCTCTGACCAAGCCTACGGAATTAAGTTGAATCTCTGGGTTAAACATGAGAAAAGGAGAGAGCAGACTCCCAAAAGTCATACTATAACCTCTCTATTTTGACTGTGGCACATGCTAACCTGCCCCACAAAATAAGTAGAAACTTACCAAAAAAATGAAATTTTATTGCATGTAGAGGTCAGAGGACAATTTAGGAAATTGGTTCTCTCCTTCCACAGTGTAGGTCTTTGGAACTTGAACTCAGGTGATCAGGTTTGGTAGCATGCATCTTTGTCTGCTGGGTCATCTTGGCAATCCCCAAAAACGTTTAGAGAAAGGCTCTAATGAGTTTGTTTTTCCTTGAACTATAGCAGGTCTCTTGGCCTTTGCTTAGTCATGCATTCCCTTTGGTCTCTCTTCCAGGCTTTCTATCTCTGGCCATGATGACAACAGTGTGGAGCTAACAGTGGCTGAGGGACCCTACAAAATCATTTTGACAGCACGACCATTCCGCCTTGACCTGCTAGAGGACCGCAGCCTCCTACTCAGTGTCAATGCCCGAGGACTTATGGCTTTTGAGCACCAGAGGGCCCCCAAGGTCCCGTGAGTACAGGGTGGGGACTTTGGGGAACTTATTGTGCCTAAAAATATTACAGGGTCTGGTATTGTGTTTTTGGGAAGAGATGGGGCACGGGGCGGCTACATAGGGCAGCTACATAGGGGAGGGTGGGAGACACTGTGTCAGAGAGGGTAAAAATCAGATCTGGGTTCCAATTTTCTCTTTCTTATACAGATCAGGAGGCAGTTACTTTTGTCCCTGAGCTGTACACTGGGCATCTTCTCTGGGAGGTCTGCCTCGATCTCCTCTTTCCTTCCCCTTCTCATATCATCACATTCCCCTAGTTTATTTTCTTCCTATTTATTTATTCATTTATTTTGGTTTCTTTTTCCCCCACCTCTGGAAGTTTGTCTACTGAAACTCACTTTTATGTTTCTGTTTTTGTGTTGGTTTTGTGCCTCCTTCCCCCTTCCCTACTCATCTCCTCCTGCCCCAGTTTCTCGGATAAAGTTAGTCTCACGCTCGGTAGCATGTGGGATAAGATCAAGAACATTTTCTCTAGGTAAATCCACGGCCACTGGTACTGTATCTGTTCCTCTTCCCTCACCCACCCCTCACTCTTGCCCTCTGGGGAAGTTGCCCCAGACCTTTCTATTCCCTCCTCTTTACCATTTGTCTTTCCCCATTCTTGGTATTTTGGTCTTTGTTTGCTATTCCCTGGCTGGGAGCCCTTTGGGAGGAAGATGGGTGCTGGAAGCCCTTAAGGAATGTAGGAATCTTATTGCTTTGCTAAGGGGTGGATGGATGCTTCGTTTTTGCTGGGGTTCCAGGCTCTCACTTGGAATACATTTGAAATCCTGGAGAGAACTGTTTGCCAGCTGCCTTTGAAAAGCATTCTTTGGCAAAACCTTTTGAAATCCCAGAGTGTATCTGGAGAGGCTTTTTCCGATCTGACCAACTAGGCTCTTGTAAAGCCTGATCAGGAAAAATCTCATTTTTCTCTATGAAGGCAACAGAGCCAGGACTGTAATTTAGAACCCAGGACACTGAACCACCCTGCCTGTCTCTTCTAGATACCAGCAGAGGCTGCTGATTGGGCCTGTGTATAGAAAGCATTTCCTGCTGGCATTTACTCCTCATTTTTCTCTTGTCAGTTCTTTCCCCAACCTTGCTCATTGGGGTCACGTCCCAAGCTTTAACATTTAGTCCCTCCCTTCAGTGCTTTCATTTCTTTGGACCCTTGGCTCTCTATTCCCTGCCCCTCCTTCCATTAGCCCCTCGTCCCTGCCCCCTCTGGATTGGAGCAGACAGCTCTCCTACCTTCCAGGCAAGAATCAAAAGACCCAGCTGAAGGCAATGGAGCCCAGCCTGAGGCAACACCTGGGAATGGTGACAAGGCAAGTTGAAGTGATGGGTAGCTGGGGTGGGGTATAGGACTGACAGGGAGGCTGCTGGGTAAAGGCCCACAAGAAAACTGAGGCTGGTGTCATCCTAAAGGAGGAGATTTAGAACATGAGAGTGGGGAAAGACAACTGGTACATGATTGGGTATCTGTCCACTTTTCTTATAGCCGGAGGAGACCCAGGACAAGGCTGAGAAAGATGAGCCAGGAGCCTGGGAAGAGACATTCAAAACTCATTCTGACAGCAAGCCTTATGGTAAGGGGCTGGGAAAGTCCTTGGCAGGACCACAGAGACATCTTGCCAGGCAGAAGCATTGTAAATCATCCTTTGTTTTTCTTTCAGGCCCTACATCTATAGGTTTGGACTTCTCTCTGCCAGGAATGGAACATGTGTATGGGATCCCTGAGCATGCAGACAGCCTGAGACTGAAAGTTACTGAGTGAGTTCATTAGTGACATTAGCATGGGCTTGGAACAGGAGGCAGTCAGAGCTCATACAGATGCACAGTCTAGACAAGCATGATTCCTTCCCTTCCTATCAGGTTACCTTTCTTGATTTTAAACTTCTTTTAAGGAAGGAATCTTTTCTTCTCTCAACTGTGTCTGTAGAGTAGTGTTTGCATATGCCACAACCTGAACAATCATTAGCCTAAGTCTATCTGTCTTCCACTAGGGGTGGTGAGCCATATCGCCTGTACAACTTGGATGTGTTCCAGTATGAACTGAACAACCCTATGGCTCTGTATGGGTCTGTGCCTGTGCTTCTGGCACACAGTTTTCATCGAGACTTGGGAATCTTTTGGCTTAATGCTGCTGAGACATGGGTTGATATATCCTCCAACACTGCTGGGAAGGTGAGATCATGGCAGGGGGAAAGATGTGGTAAGACTCTTCCAGGTCTTAAGACAGGGATGCTGGGATGTTGGTGTAAAAACACTAATGGCATAACCTATTTGGGAGACAGTCCTTAGTAATTGCCTTTCTGGCCTGAGAAGATTCATTTGGTGTCAGTCCATTCTGTAGGAGGACTCAGGGTGCATGGGTTATGTTGCTTACAGAGATTAAAAAGGTCCCCAATCTCTGGGTTTGGAGAGAAGGGTCAGCAGTTAAGAGCAGTGGTGGCTCTTCCGAAGGTCTGGCGTTCAATTCCTAGCAACTACATGGTAGCTCACAACCATCTAACATGGGATCTCATGCCCTCTTCTGTCATACCGGCATTCATGCAAATAGAGCATTCATATACATAATAAATAATTCTTGAGAGAGAGAAAGAAAGAGATTCTTAGTCTTGGGGAAGAAGACAATCAATGGTTTACTTGGGCAAGGGCAAGAGGACTTCAGGAGTGGTCAATGACAGTTTACTCTTAAACCATAGTGAGGCATTAGAAGAAAGTTGTTGCTTTTGTCAAAAGTTGCCATGAAAACTGACTTCCCTCTGTCTCCTTTGTAGACCTTGTTTGGGAAGATGCTGGATTACCTGCAGGGATCTGGGGAAACTCCACAGACAGACATCCGTTGGATGTCAGAGAGTGGCATTATTGATGTTTTTCTGATGCTTGGCCCTTCAGTTTTTGATGTCTTCCGGCAGTATGCTAGTCTCACAGGTAGGTGATGTTCTCACTTCTACCAGCCAACAGCCTCATTTTTCTATTCTTGAGAAGTTAGGTTTGTGCATTTTCAGAAATTATCTGCCCACTTGTTTTCCTACTGTACCTCCCTTTTAGTCTCTCTCCACTTGATAATCAGGTTTAATCTGATCCCCATTGTGATTGCTTTTCTTCCCCTTTTGTTGTGTGTGCTCATCCATGCATGCCATGTTTATATGTGAGTCCCCTTAGAGGCCAGAAGAAGGCACTTGGAGCTGAAGTTACAGGTGGTTGTGAGCTGCTTGATGTTGGTGCTGTGAACCCAAACTTGGGTCCTCTGGAAGAGCAAGTGCTCCTAAACCCTGAGCCATTTCTTCAGTCCCTGTGACCCTATCCTTTGATGAACCTGCAGGGACCCAGGCATTACCCCCACTCTTCTCCCTCGGCTACCACCAGAGTCGCTGGAACTATCGGGATGAGGCTGATGTTTTAGAAGTGGATCAGGGTTTTGATGATCACAACATGCCCTGTGATGTCATATGGTTGGACATTGAACATGCTGATGGCAAGCGGTACTTCACTTGGGACCCCACCCGCTTTCCTCAGCCCCTCAATATGCTTGAGCACTTGGCTTCCAAGAGGCGGAAGGTAAGGGGGGCCTGCAGCTGCGTTTGGTCTTCTTGCAGTAAGGTTGAAGCATGATAGCCCTGATCATTTCTACTTTTGTTCTTTGCCCCCAGCTGGTGGCTATTGTGGACCCCCACATCAAGGTAGACTCTGGCTACCGAGTTCATGAGGAGCTGCGAAACCTGGGGCTGTATGTTAAAACTCGGGATGGCTCTGATTATGAGGGCTGGTGCTGGCCAGGTAGGCAGGCCCAGAATTGAATGGGAGACAGTTGGTAGGCCAAGGAGATAAAAACATTTATGTTTTGCTTTTGCCTCTTTGGGGATTGATAGTTGCTGTTTTTCTCTCTCAGGCTCAGCTAGTTACCCTGACTTCACTAATCCAAGGATGAGGGCCTGGTGGGCTAGAATGTTCAGCTTTGACAATTATCAGGCAAGAAAGACTGTCTCTCTGTCTTCTATCTTTTCTACCATTCCTTCATAAATAAGCTTTTCTGTTCAATACTGTTGCTTTTGTTGTGCATATAACATTTCATGGGAACTTGAAGATCTGGGAGGATTCTAAAAAAATACATGGTTGTGGATTTCTAGAAATTTTCTGGCAGTGTTTGTCTCCTTTCTCTCCTCTTTCCCATACTTACTTCGTGCCTATATTTTCAGGGTTCAGCTCCTAACCTTTATGTCTGGAATGACATGAATGAACCATCTGTGTTCAATGGTCCTGAGGTCACCATGCTGAAGGATGCTGTGCATCACGACGGCTGGGAGCACCGGGACATCCATAACATCTATGGCTTATATGTGGTAAGGGACCAAGAGAGGAAAGTTGGTGGACAAAGAGAGAACAGTGCTTAAATATGAGGACTGGGTATTTTTCACCAGATGACGGATGGTGTTTGCTCTTCACACTCTGTCTTATTTTTCTACCTAGCACATGGCAACTGCTGATGGGCTAATACAGCGCTCTGGTGGCGTAGAACGTCCCTTTGTCCTGAGTAGGGCTTTCTTCTCAGGCTCCCAGCGTTTTGGTAAGACTTGGAAAATAGAGCTGTGTCAGCTGTGCGTGAGAGTGAGTGTCTGTAATCCTGGCCCTTAAGGATGCTGAGTCAGGAAGAGCTTTAGTTGTAGGTCTATCTACCTAGACTGTCTGGGTAGTCTAGCACACTCTGATCTACTTAGTATAACTCTTGTCTCAAAGGGGGAAAAGTGAAAACAAACAAACAAAAAACAGCTTAAAAAAAATGTATGGACTAGAGAGATGGCTTAGCCATTAAAGGCTAGGCTCACAACCAAAGATAAAAGAGTTTGGTTCCCAGTACCCATGGCTGTCTATTCAGCCACCATTTTTTTTTTTTTTTTTTTTTTTTTTTTTTTTTAAAGCTGGGTGGTGGTAGCACACATCTTTAATCCCAGTACTCAGGGAGGCAAAGGCAGGCAGATCACTGTGAGTTCAAAGCTAGCCTGGTCTCTACAGTGAGTCCAGGACAGCCAAGGCTACACAGAGAAGCCCTATCTTGAAAAAAAATATATATAAAGGCAAGATCAGAACAACCATGGTATCTTTGGAAAGATACACACTGCATCTTCCAGCTGTGTATTTTGGCGGGTAAATGGGAGTTCTGTCAGGGCTAGAGGAAGAGCATTGCCTAGCTTATGCAAGGCCTTTCCTCAATTCCTAGTACCGAAAAGAGGAATTTTTCTTTGTTTAAAAGATTTATTTATTTTATTATGTAAACAGTGTTCTGCCTGCATGTAAACAGTGTTCTGCCTGAATGCCAGAAGAGGGCACTAGGTTTCATTAGATATGGTTGTGAGCCACCGTGTGGTTGCTGGGAATTGAACTCAGGACCTCTGGAAGAGCAAGCAGTGTTCTTAACCTCCGAGCCATCTCTCCAGCCCCACAGAAAGAGGAATTGTGTTTAATTTTACTATCTTCAGAATGTCCTGTACACTGTTAAGCAAATGTGGCAGTCAGAGAACACCTGTGTAAAGGCTGAGCTCCTTCTCTGTGTCAAGCTCCCTCCCTCTTGACTTCCTCAGGAGCTGTGTGGACAGGGGACAACACTGCAGAATGGGATCATTTGAAGATCACTATCCCTATGTGTCTCAGCTTGGCACTGGTGGGACTTTCCTTCTGTGGCGGTAAGAGGAGAAATCTGGGGTTTTGATTGGGATGAAGTCACAGGAGCTGGGCATAAGCAAAGAACAATATTTATATGGATGGCTGTCAGTGCCTCCTCTTTGTACTTTTGCAACCTGCTCCTTCTTCTCTCCCAGCGGATGTGGGTGGCTTCTTCAAGAACCCAGAGCCAGAGCTGCTTGTGCGATGGTATCAAATGGGTGCCTACCAGCCATTCTTTCGGGCTCATGCACACTTGGACACTGGGCGGCGAGAGCCGTGGCTGTTGGCGTCTCAATACCAAGATGCAATCCGAGATGCCTTGTTCCAGCGATACTCTTTGCTGCCCTTCTGGTACACACTCTTCTATCAAGCTCACCAGGAAGGGTTTCCTGTCATGAGGTAAACTAGTCAGTGGGGGCTGTGTAGAGTCAGACTAGGTGGTTGGGAGATAATGAGGTCTTGGATTTACATCTCTGGGCCTCTTTTCTTTACCTTTCCAGGACCTTGTATAGAAGATCTGATTTAATATGAAATGTGGAAGGGAGGTGTGAGGATGTAATTCTCAGTAGTAGATTATTTGCTTGGTATGTTCAAGGCCATGGGTTTAGTCAGTCTCCAGTGCCACCAAAAAAGAAACAGGCTAATGAAATGTCTCAGTGAGTAAAAGCACTTACCATCAAATGTAGGGAACTGAGTTCAATCCCCATGACCTGGTGGAAGGAAAGAATTGACTCCTACAAATTGCAGGTTTTCTGACCACCACAAACATGGCGTGTGACCGTCCATCCCCTCAAAATTGTAGTTAAAAAAAAACAAAAACCTTGTCTCATGATGTTTGTCTTTAATTCTGAGTTTTAGGAAGCTGAGGTAAGAGGAATGAAAGAAAGTTCAAGAGCAGCTTGTGCTAAATAGCAAGGCCCTGTTGTAAAAAGAAAGTCAAGGACAGACTAGTGGGAGTAAGTGAGCAGTGTTAGTGAGCATCTGAAGAAAGCTGCCGGCAGTGATAAGTCATTTGATAAAAGTAAATAAAATGGATTAACAGTGCAGGAGGCGGATGTTTATAATCCTAAGGAAGAACAGTTCATACAGAGGAGGTAGAGGTACCAAAGTACTGAAGTAAAACAAGTCAAAATAAAAAGGTCAGTGGGCTTTGGGAAGGAACTGGTAGAGATTGGCGTTATAAATGGAGAAGATACCTCTGATTCTAAAGAGCCTTGTCAGCTACGTGTCACTGAAGTATTCGAGGAGGTCATTGAAAGAGAACAATTAGTACAAGAGTGGAGTTAGGGAGGTGAGATAGGAAGTAACATGACCAGGCAAAGTAGAGTTGTGTAGGTGCAACCGAAGTTCCGAGTCCACTGCCTGAAAGGTTCTGGGTTTCCTCCAGTGTGATTCTTTTTCCTTTTTCTTTTTTTTCCTTCGAGTCAGGGTTTCTCTGTGTAGCCTTGGTTCCTGGACTTGCTTTGTAGACTAGGCTAGCCTCAAACTTCTAGATATCCTCTAGCTTCTGCCTCCCTGAGTGCTGAGATTAAAGCCATCACACTCGTCTCCTCCAGTGCAATTCTTATTGTTAACTAGTGCAACTTTAATGTCTGTTTGAAAACATTAATGTCTTCCTTTTCCATCTTGCTTCCTTCCTAGGCCCCTTTGGGTACACTATCCTCGGGATATGTCTACCTTCAGTATAGAGGATCAGTTCCTGCTTGGTGAGAAATGGGAAGACAGTTGGTAGGTTGGGCTTGGGCTTTAAGAAGAGCTTGTGGGATGTCTTTGTGTGGAGTTAGAGTTGGATTTGGATGTTGGAGTAAGTGTGCCTGGACTTGTAACAGGCAGATGCTTTAATGCTCTCTAGACTGGCAGCTAATACCCTCAGTTCCAGGCTAATTTTGCTTTGTTTTAGGGGATGCACTTCTCATTCACCCTGTATCGGATGCTGGGGCCCATGGTGTACAGGTCTATCTGCCTGGCCCAGAAGAGGTGAGTTGCAGAATATTGTAGGCAAAGAAGCAAAAAGAATGGAACCTCTATGTACTGAGTTATCCAGTATCTTCTTGTCATCCACAGGTGTGGTATGACATTCAAAGCTATCAGAAGCATCATGGTCTCCAGACCCTGTACCTGCCAGTAACTCTGAGCAGTGTGAGTATGCCTGTCTATCTGCCATCTGTTTGCTTATACATCTCCAGAAGGGAGAAAATATGTAATTTAGGGGTCCAGAGGGCACAAGCAGAAGATGCTGAAAGGCCTATAGGAATAGTGATTCACTGCAGCACTTCTGCCTTAGATCCCTGTGTTCCAGCGTGGTGGGACAATTGTGCCTCGATGGATGCGTGTACGGCGTTCTTCAGATTGTATGAAGGATGATCCTATCACTCTCTTTATTGCTCTCAGTCCCCAGGTGAGTCTCCAGGGGGTGAGCTACCTCAACTATCTGCTTGTGTTCTAGGACTCAGTCTGCTGGAATGAGTGAAGGCATTCCCTCTTTGGCTTAAGGTCTTACCTCTCTTCTCAGGGTACTGCCCAAGGAGAGCTCTTTCTAGATGACGGACACACATTTAACTATCAGACTCGCCATGAGTTCCTGTTGCGTCGATTTTCGTTCTCTGGCAACACACTTGTCTCTAGGTAATGGGGTTTCCTCTGCATGGGCCTGGGTGTCTGGGGTGCTCAGATATACTGTGCTTTTGTCATCTTTTGACTTTGGATAATCTTCTGACAATTTCTCCAGTGGCATTTATTTTTGTTGTCTCCAGTTCAGCAGACCCCAAAGGCCACCTTGAGACACCTATCTGGATTGAGCGAGTGGTCATAATGGGGGCTGGAAAGCCAGCAGCTGTGGTGCTACAGACTAAAGGTTAGTCATAGTCTGGCCTTGAGATGGGGAAAGAGAAGCAGAGCTGGGTGGTCAGGGTTGAAACCTTACTGTGGGGAAGTAGCTTATTGCCGACTGGTGCTTATCTTCCTTCGACAGGATCCCCTGAAAGTCGCCTGTCCTTCCAGCATGACCCTGAGACCTCTGTGTTGATACTGCGTAAACCTGGTGTCAACGTGGCATCTGACTGGAGCATTCATCTGCGATAACCCAAGGGACTTGTTAGGAGTTGGGAGGAAGGGTGTGGTGGTATTGACTTACCTTTTCTTTTGCCTTGGAGTTTGACCCTGCCTAGATTTCACCTTTCTATTCCAAGAACCAGATTCTGCCAACATCTGGGCAGGATGACAGGGCTGTCCTAGGGCTCAGAATTCCTCTTGTGACCTAGTCTGTGTGTTACCAAGCCCTTCCCCTCATTCCCAGTGTCCTGTTGCTGTAACTGGAGCACACTCGAGTGAAGACTTGAGGGGCTTTGTCTTTTTTTTTTTTTTTTTTTCCCTTCCTTAGGGAGGGTCTCCGACTTTTCCTCAGACCCTATCTATTCATGCCTCTGTGTGTTGATGCCATTTCTTGGAAGAAGATGAGGGCAGTGAACTTTAGGGTTCCTTTTCTTCTTCCCTGTTCTCTCCTTTCCAAAATGTCTACCCTTTCATTCCTTTCCTCTGGCTCTCCCCTTTCTCTGTTCCACTGATACACTGGGACCACCTCTTACCTGGTGAGGAATGAATGGATTAAGATTGAAGTTGCTGGAGAATATCCTCTTCCTTCTTACCTCAACCTTTTCTTCCCTGTTTCTTTCCAGAGCTGCTGTGTTTCTCCCATCCTTTGAGGGAGAGGCTTCCACACAATTAAGAGGGGATGGTCATTAAACTTCTTTTGCCTCCTCTGGTCCCCTTGGGACACTCAAGATAGAGAAATGAGTTGTGGTTTTACTGAATCACGGTCACCTGTATTTATTGCTGGGAAGAAGGCTGAGGGTGGGGGGAGATGATCATGTGGACCCAGGGATGGCTTCAAGTCCTGGGAAGGGGGTTGAGGGAGGACTCAGGAACCAGGAGAAATATTTGTGGGAATTTTTTTTTTACTTCCTCTGGGTTCCCAACTGTGACATGTTTTGATAAAAAGGAGAAACAATAAAAAAGATAAACCATAGCTAACAATTGGATGCCTGAATTCTAGTTGTAAACTGAACAAAGAAACTCGAGTAGGTAGTGGTCTGCCATTCTAAGCTGTGTAAGCTGCTTCATTCCAGGAAAATGAGCAAGCATGAGGCTTCCTCACCTTGGTGGATGCCTGTAATTTCATAGAAGACCTCAACAAGGGGTCTTAGGAGGTAAATCAGTCAGAAAATTTCTTTGCTTCACATGTATAAGGACCTGAGTTTGATCCACAGACCCAAATTAAAAAAAAAAAAAAAAAAAAGCCAAGCATGTTGGCAGCTGTTTGTAATCCTAATGCTTGGGAGGTGGAGACAGTTGGATCCTTGGGGCTCTGGCCAGCTTGTGTAGCCTATGTGGTAAGTTCCAGCACAGTGAGAGATCCAGTTTCAGGAAAAAAGGATGGTGCCCGAAGAACATCTAAGTTTAACCTCTGGCCTACACACATCTCATATACACAGCAGTTGTCATATTTAATAAGTAGTGATCAGAGCTAATGGTGTCTCTTTGGTGAAAATAAAGGGACAAATGTTTCATCAAAGGCTATTTATTATTAGCTAATAGCACTTCTTAAATTTACTTTTTTTAAAAAAGATTTATTATTTATACAACATTCTGCCTGTATACCAGATCTTACTGTAGATGGTTATGAGCCACCATGTGGTTGCTGGGAATTGAACTCTGGTCCTTTGGAAGAACAGTGAGTTTTCTTAATCCCTAAACATCTCTGCAGCCCTTAAATTTACTTTTAAGACAGGTCTCACATAAAGCTTTTTCTGGCTTGGAACTCAAGAGCTCTTAACTCTGTCTCTCTTAGAGCTGGGATTAAAGGTGTGTGCCACCATACCCAACTCAAGACAGCTTTCGATTTGTAGCCCACTGGCTTTGAGTACCTGGTCCTTTACCCCACAACCCCCCAGGTGTTAGAATTACAGATAGCATCACCGTACTTGGCTTCTTTTAAAAATTGGTTTGCGTTGCTGGGGATTGAACCTATGCTCATGCCCAAGATGGGAAAATGCTCTGTAGGCATTTTTTAAATCCTCCCATTGTTAAGTTGAACTTGCTGGCAACACTGATTTGTTGTGGAGACTGGTATAAGATTGTGTCAGGAGGTTAAGGCAGTCCAAGACAACAGACCCTTTCAGATAGCAAAGAAAGGGGAAAAAAAAAACTTGCAGGCAGGGTGGTAGTTGAAGGCCATTTTCCTGAGACTACTAGGCAAGCTGGAAGCTATTCTGGCCTACAAGCCTCAAAACTTAATTGTTGAGAAGGGAAGATTAGAGAAAGGTCAACTAGTGGATACTAGGTTACGGGGATAGGGGGAGTTCTGACCCCCCCCCCCAAGACAGGGTTTCACTGTGTAGCCTTGGCTGTCCTGGATGCATTTTATAGACCAGGCTGGTTTGAACTCACAGCAATCTGCCTGCCTCTGCCTCCTTGAGCACTGGAATTACAGGCATGCCAAATTCTGATATTTTGTACAGTAGGGTGACTATAAATAATTCCTAAATAAATTTTTAAAAGCTAAATAAAAGGATGAATGTTTTTATAATGATGTAAGATTGAGAAAATGTTTACTGATATGAACGTTAATTTTTCTTTTGTATGGTTTTCAAATTGAACATATGTTGAAACAGTGTAACAAATTAGTTTGTATAACTGGGAACAGGGTTCCAGGTAGCTTAGGCTGACCCTGAATTCTCCACCTTGATATGTAATAGAGTTTACCTCCACCTTCCATGGTGTGCTGGGATGGCAGACATACAAAACCCCTGGTTTATGTTGGTGATAGAAACCAGTGCACATGCCGGGCAGTGGTACCGCATACCTTTAATCCCAGCACTCTGGAGGCAAAGGTAAGAGGATCTCAGTTCCGGGACAGCCAGGGCTGTTACAAGAGAAACCATGTCTGGAAAAAACAAAAAATAATAAAAAAGGAGGGGGGGGGAAACCAGTGCATACTAAACAAGCACTCTACTAATTGAGGTACTTTGACTAAATATATAAATTGTTAATTAAGTATCAGTTAAAGTTGCCTGTTGTTCTAGTGCCAGTTTATAGTCACTTGCTAAAAGGTGATCCTGAAGAAACTACAGATTTTTGGGGGGGAGGGGTTTGAGACACAGTTTCTCTGTGTAGCCTTGGCTGTGCTGGACTCGCTCTTTAGATCAGGCTGGCCTCGAATTCACAGAGATCTGCCTGCCTCTGCCTCCCTGAGTGCTGGGATTACAGGCACGCACCACTGCACCTGGCTAGAAGGAACTTAAAAAAACACATGCCCTATTGTAATGACATAATTTTGGCCAACCTAGAATGGGAGGTCTGGTGAGATGGTTCAGCAGGTAGAGCAACAAACCTGAGCTTGATCCCTAAAGTCCTCTGATCTCCACAAACACGTTCTTACAGATGGGGTTAATTCCATTTCAACAACCTGTGGGTCGCAACCCCTTTTGATGTCTAACCACCCTTTAACAGAGGTCACCTATCAGAAAACATATTTACGATACATAACTAGCAAAATTAGTTATGAGGAAGCAATGAAAATAGTTTTATGGTGGTGGAGGGCTCCAGAACATGAGGAACTGTATTACAGGATCTCGGCTAATGGTTGAGAATCATTGGAGTAGACCTAGCCACACTGGACTGGCATCTGGCAGGCCTTATCTAGATTCCATCCATTGGTTGAACAAGTATTGAACTAGTGTTTCTTTGAGCAGTCATCGCTGAGTGCTGAGGCTGAAAGATGGATAGGTGGATCTAGAAAACTCGAGCAGGATCGGGACTTGTGCTCGATTCCGACATTCAAGCTGGATCTCCAGCTAGGTCTCACGTGCTCCAACTCTCGGTCTGACGGCCTGCCACGACCGCTTGACACAGAGGATATAGCGTCACCGCTCTGGCTGACTTACCAGGAGGGGGGACCGGAAGCTGCGTCGAGGAATGGGGTACTGGCCGGAAGTGGTCCCAGGTGGCGTTCGGAGCATCAGGTTCCGGGGAACTATTAGGGGAGTGCGGGGAAACAGGGCGAGGGGCGGGGCGGCCGGGGCTGGGCGGGGCGGCCGGGAGGGCCTAGGGGCGGGCGAACCTGTCCCTGCCGGTCCCGGTGGACCCCGCCTGCCCCGGCGGCACGGCCATGAAGCTGAAGCTGAAGAACGTGTTTCTTGCCTACTTCCTGGTGTCGATCGCCGGCCTCCTCTACGCGCTGGTGCAGCTCGGTGAGCGGGCGGGGCGGGTTGCGGAGGGCCGGCGCCAGGCGGCGGGAATGAGGCCCGCAGACGGCTGCTTCCCGCTCGGCCCTCGGGGCAGCCCGCAGTTGCCCCACGTCTAGAACTCGCGGCGGTCTGCAGATCTGCGCGGATGCCAGCCAGGCCGCGAATGACCGCTCCCCTCCTCCCCACCGCGCCGCCGCCGCAGCCGTGCTACCTATTTTCCACCTCTCCCCTTGCTCTGCCTCCCAGACCGACTTACTGACAGGTTTTTGAGAACCCTGCGTTCATTGTCCCCTCCAGCTCTTGACCTGAGATGCTTCCCGTCCCCAGCCCCCACCTCCCCCAGGGCTGTTTCTCATCCTTCTGGTTTTAGACCAGATGTCATCTCAGGACTCTCCTGACCACCTTAGCTTAAGTAACCCTTCTTAGTCTCGATCCCTTTTAATTTTTAAATCCTTAGTGGCCCATATTGCAACTTGTAATGATTTTATTAATGTCAGCTTTTTCTACTAAAGTAAAAGCTCCTTGAGAGTAGGGACTGTTCCCCTCCTCCCTTGCTTTATTCAATAAATGTTTATCCGGCGATGGAATCAGTGAATTTACTGACAAGTCAGTGGTCACATATGGAGCAGATTGAATATAGCCTTTTACACAGGAACTTGGTAAATGCTTTTCAGGTAGTGCCATTATACGAGCCTCAAGCAGTTCAGACTTTTCTATGTCTTAAGAGTCTGGAAGGTAAAATTAAGATCAGAAGGTAGACAGGATAGAAAGGCTGACAGATAATTAGCCCAATATCCGAGTTAAAATAGTAGCAGGGCTGAGGCTATAACTGTTAGGAAATACAGTGGTAGAGCACCAGCAAGTGTGAGGCCCTGGCTTGGAGCCTCAGCAAATAAAAAGAGTGACAGACAGAATTGATTAAAAATGAAGAGTTGAGAGCTAGGTGGTGGTGGCCTACACCTTTCATCCTAGTGCTTGGAAGGCAGAGGCATGTGATAATAGCCCAGCCTTGTCCACAGATCTAGTTCCAGGACAACCAGGGCTACACAAGGAAACAAAACGAAACAAAACAAACAAGCAAAAAAAAAAAAAGAATTGAATATGGCCCACCATTTGGAAAACAGGCCAGTGGGTTGAGGGTCTAAGGTGAGCTTGGGGCCATATAGCAAGACCTATCCTAAAACAAAAATAAAAGAAAGATAAGGAGTGCCTGCTAATTGCAAGAATGAATTCTCCATCACCATGCTAAAAAACAAGTCATAAGGGACTTTGCCTATTGGCTAGGAGTTAAAGAATTGGTTCTGGGTTGCTGAACTACTGTCTTGTGGTTCTCTGTCACAACTCCCTTTCCCTGTTGGTGCTTCCTGGTCCCAGGACAGCCTTGTGACTGCCTCCCTCCACTTCGAGCAGTAGCTGAGCAGCTTCGGCAGAAGGACCTGAGGATTTCCCAGTTGCAAGCCGATCTCCGTCGCCCACCCCCTGCCCCAGCCCAGCCCCCTGAACCAGAGGTCCTGCCTACTATCTATGTCATTACCCCCACCTATGCCAGGTACGGCTCTGGAACATTCAGGAGGTCTGCATTGACCAAGAAGATGGATTAATGATGAATTTGGGGAAGCATTGAACTAGAAGGTGATCCTTAGACTAGAGTTTGCCAAATGTTACCATAAATGACCTATCTTTATTCCGATTTGTGGGAAAACGTTTTTGTTTTTGTTTTTTCATATAAAAACAAAAGAATATTAGGACATAGATTACTGAGTTACTGCTAAACTTTAAGATAGGACAATAAGCAGGGTATGGGGGAGAACTCCTTTAATCCCAGCATTTGGGAGGCAGAGGCAGGCCGATTGGTGTGAGTTCGAGGCCAGCCTAGTCTACAAAGTGAGTCCAGGACAGCCAAGACTATGCAGGGAAACCCTGTCTTGAAACCCCCCCCCCCCCCGAAAAAAAAGGACAATAAAGTGTGAAAGAAAGTTTGAACTTGCCAATGAACTAACTCTTCTTAGGAATCTCTTGGTTAGAAAGCTCTAACACTTTGATTAGATCCAAGTATTTAGCTGGTATCTGTAATCCCAGCACTTGGGAGACTGAGGGCTATTGATTTGCACCCATACTGTACTACAGAGTAAGATTGTCTCAAAACAAACAAACTCACAACAACAACAAAATATCCAACAACAAAACCATCCAAACAAAAACTGATTAAGATTTAAAAACAGAGCTAAGTAGGTTCGGTGGAACGGTGGAACAATATTTATTTAGCATGCACTAGGCTCTAAAAGTGATCCCTAGCAGAGGTTTGGAGGAGGTAGAAAGGGGCACATAGAAATGTTTTTTTGTTTGTTTGTTTTGAGATAGATTTTCTCTGTGTAGACTAGCCTGGCTTTGAACTCACAGAGATCTGCATGCCTCTGCTGGACTTAAAAGGTGAACACCAACACTGCCTGGCTAGAAATGTTTTTGCACAAGGTTCTGTTACTTTTTTTTTAAACCAGGAACTGTGCTAGGTGCTTGAGGTTTTTATTTTGGTTTGTTTGTTTGTTTTAATACTGAGCAAACCAATTTATAAATGTAGTTTGGGACCTGCAGCCAAAAGTCCTGTTACCATGCCTTCAGCATGCTTTTCTGGACTCAGATGACTGACTTAGTTAGTCAGGCAACTGCAGATACCTTCACTCACATTCACTTACACGCACACCAGCAACTCCTTAAGCAACAAACCAGTTTAGTAAATGATGAGGAAAGCCAGAAGAGGCCAAGCACATATTCCCAGTGCTTTCCTTAAAATAATTTTGGGGTGGGCATCTCAAAATTAGCCAAATAGCTGGGCATAGATTATGTGCGCATTTAATCCCAGCACTTGGGAAGGAGAGGGTGAAGGATGTCTTTGAGAGTTCTAGGCCAGCCTGGTGTAGGCAGTGAGTTCCAGGCCAGCCAGGGCTCCATAGGAAGATCCTGTCTCAAAAAAGAAGGAACAGACACATAATTTTCTCCTCCCGAGAAGAATGATCAGGATTTCCTCTAAAATTTTTCATTGGAAGACTTACCACAGAAAGAAAAGAACCTGGCCTTGTAGTGTTTTATTTTTATTATTTAAAAACTTTCCTTTTTTGTTTTGTTTTCAAGACAGGGCTTTTCTGTGTAACCCTGGCTGGCCTGGAACTCACTCTGTAGAACAGCTGGGCTTGAATTCAAGAGATTCCCCTGCCTTTGTCTCTCAGATGCCAGAATTAGAGGTGTACATTCTCTGCTGTGCCTAGTTTCCTAATCCAGCTTTATTCCTGTGTAAACTTGGGACTCAGAATAAGCCATTTTCTAAAGTGTTTTACTTGATAAACACTGCCAGCATGACATGCTTACTCATACCTTGTAATCCTCAGTACTAAGGGGGTTGAGACAGAGGGAGTGGTGTGGTGTGATTTGGAGGCCAGCCTGGGCTACAAAATGAGATTCTGTCTTTATTTTTATTTTTTGAGGCAAGGTTTTACTATGTAGTCATAGCTAATATGGAACTTACTATTTAGACCAGGCTGGCATCAAATATCTCTTTGCCTCTACCTTCCAAGATCTAGGATTAAAGGCATACCAAACAATCCAGCCCAAAATTCTGTCTTCAAAAACCTAATTATTTAAAATAAATTAGAATTTGTTACCTTGTTTACTCATTTAATTTTTTTTATTTTATGTATATATGTTTTTGCCTGGGTGTATGTATGTGCACTGAAAGTGTGCAGGTGCCAACAAAGACCAGAAGAGGGCGGTGAATCCTCTGGAACTGGAGTTGATAGGGATATTGGGTCCCAAACACTGGTACTCTGAAACACCATCAAATTCTCCTTGCCATTTCTCCAGCTTTCTTTTTTCCTCTTTTCTTTCCTTCCTTCCTTCCTTCCTTCCTTCCTTCCTTCCTTCCTTCCTTCCTTCCTTCTTTCCTTTCCTTCCTTCCTTCCTTCCTTCCTTCCTTCCTTCCTTCCTTCCTTCTTCTTTCTTTTCATTTTGAAGTAAAGTCTTACACTGGCAGGCTGGTAACTTACTAGTATAGACCAGCATAGCAAGCTGGTCTATAGTCACAGAGATCTGTGAACTTCTGCCTCCTGAATTCTGGGACTAAAGCTGTGTGCCACCATGACCAGCTTTTTTGGTTTTCTACACTATATCTTTGTCTGGGAGGTACAACTTGGTGGCAGAGTGCTTGTTTAGCATGTGCAAGGCCTTGGGTTCAATATCTAACACTAAAATAAATATGGGTTCAATCCCTAAGATTAAAATAATATGTGGCTAGTCATGATGACATACTTGTAGTCTCAACACTCAAAATGAGTCCTGAAAATTGTTGACTTGGAGGCTAGCCTGGGCTACAGTGTGAGACTCTTGATTCAAAAAACCAAAATACTAATAAAACTGTTACATTATTCATCTAATGAATTTTTTTATTGTTATTTTGTTACTGGGGGTTGAACTGCATACTGGTTAGGTAAGCATGTTACCAGTGACCTACATTTCCAGTCCTTATTCATCTTTATTTATTTTGATTTTTTGAGATGTGGTTTATCTGTGTAGGCCACTGGCCCTTCTAGGACTCTGTAGACCAGGCTGGCCTCAAACTCAGAGATCCGCCTGCCTCTGCCTCCTTAGTGCTGAGATTAAAGGCATTTGCTGCCACCACTTGGCTGAAACAGGGTCTCTCTATGTAGTGTCTTTGTTCTCCTGGAACTTGCTATGTAGACCAGGCTGGCCTCAAACTTCACAGAAATCTGTCTGTCTCTGTCTCTCAAATGCTAGGATTAAAGGCGTGCAGCACTATTCCCATCTTTTTAATCCAGCTTTATTCCTGATTAAACTTGAGACTCAGATTAAGCCATTTCCCAAAGTATTTCACTTGATATATTACAAAACTGAACATGCAGGGTGTGGTATTCTAGCACTGGGAGGCAGAGAGAATTCAAGACCATCCTCGATAGCATATGGAGTTTGAGGCCAGCCTAGCTACGTAAGACCCTGTGTCAAAAAGCAGAACAAATTACAAAGTGATTCAAACCCAGCTCCATCTGATCCCAAGTCATGTGTCCAAGTGTCTTGCCCCAGCCTGAGTCCTGGGGGTGAAGTGATGACCATGGACTAGAAAGGTAGGGCAGGTGAATATGCATGAAATTGGCACTCGAGGAAGAGGCAGACAGCTTGGCTTCCCATGATACTTGTTGGAGTACTTGAAGTCCTGGGTTCCATCTTTAAGTAACATACATACATGGGGGTGGGGTAAGAACGAACTCAGGCACTGGTAGGGAGAAAGCCAGAAGGATGCTAACAATGGCCAGGACCAGCTCTCATCCTAAGTGTAGTGGGCCAAGTTTGCCTGGCCCTTCCTTCCTGCATCTCTCCCCACTGCAGGCTGGTACAGAAGGCAGAGCTGGTTCGGCTGTCCCAGACCCTGAGCTTGGTGCCCCGTCTACACTGGCTGCTGGTGGAGGATGCTGAGAGCCCTTCTCCGCTAGTTTCGAGGCTGCTGGCTGCCTCTGGTCTCCTCTTCACACACCTGGCTGTCCTCACCCCCAAGGCTCAGCGGCTTAGGGAAGGCGAGCCAGGCTGGGTTCGGCCCCGAGGAGTAGAGCAGCGCAATAAGGCCCTGGACTGGCTCCGAGGCAAAGGGGGTGCTGTTGGGGGCGAGAAGGACCCACCACCACCAGGGACCCAAGGAGTCGTGTATTTTGCTGATGATGACAACACGTATAGCCGGGAGCTCTTTAAGGAGGTGAGCCCTGGGATAAAGATAAAGAGGCCAGGTGGCACCGGGTTCCTTTATCTTGTTTACCAGTGTTGATGTGGGCTGCTGGGTAAAGATGGTGACCAGGAGGGGAGGGGTGTCAGTAAACAAAACTAGTTCTTTCTCCTGGCCCACCCTTCTCTGTTTCTTCTCCATTAGATGCGTTGGACTCGTGGAGTCTCAGTGTGGCCTGTGGGGCTGGTGGGCGGCCTGCGATTTGAGGGTCCTCAGGTACAGGATGGCCGGGTTGTGGGTTTCCACACAGCATGGGAACCCAATCGGCCCTTTCCCCTGGACATGGCGGGATTTGCTGTTGCCCTGCCCTTGCTGTTGGCTAAGCCCAATGCTCAGTTTGATGCCACTGCACCCCGGGGCCACCTGGAGAGTAGTCTCCTGAGCCATCTTGTGGATCCCAAGGACCTGGAGCCAAGGGCTGCCAATTGTACTCAGGTAAGAGGATGGAGAAATTCTCTGGGCTGAGCAGCTAATGGGAGAGGTGGGAATGCATGTTTGAGCCAGGAGAAACCCTCGAGATCTCTGACCAGCTTTGTTTTTACTCTGTTGAAAAGGCTACTGAGAGTCAGGGTAGGGCTCCTGTCTCTTCATCTTACAGGCTTCTGTGAACCCATGTGTATATCAGAGGAACAGGGAACAAAGCCCCATTTTAGAGTCAGTAAAGTTCCCCCACCCCCACACTTTATACATTATATACCAGCTCTGAATGTAGAAGGGGTAGGGTGGGGGTTGGAATCCATCCTAGATCACATACCCCAGGGCCCTGGTTATGGCTGGTTCTGATCCTAAACCTTCCTTCACAGGTACTGGTATGGCACACACGGACAGAGAAGCCTAAGATGAAGCAGGAGGAGCAGCTACAGCGGCAGGGCCAGGGCTCAGACCCAGCCATTGAGGTGTGATGGCGGCCTCACCCTGACTTCTACATTATTTTAGGCACATACCTTGTGGGACTGGGCTCTAGGCCAGCCCAGGGTGTGTGTGGTTTTTTTTTTTTTTTTTTTTTAAAGACCTGACCCCTCAGAACCAGAGGCAGCCCCTCCAACCACAGGGTGTGGCCCAGCTGCTTCCCTCCCTTCCCCCAGCCTGCCATGTGGCACTGCCCACAGACTGGGGACAAGCAGCTGTTGTATTGAGCCAGGTCAGCCCCAACTGGGGTGGAGCAGGATAGATGGACTCAGGAGGGAGGGTGGCCGAGGGAACTGGGTAACTTATTGGGGACAAGCATGCACTGGGGGGCTAGAGGAACTGGGCTGGACCCTCCCCACCTGAGCATGCGGAGCCCCTTCCTACCTCTAGAATAAAGAATCTCAACCCGGAGAGGCTTCGTGTTTCCTTTCACTTGGCAAACCTTTTTGCTGCTCTCTGATACCCAAAAGATGAAACACTTGTTCCTAGACAGGCCAGGTTCCTCCTCTACACAGATGTCAATCCTTCAGGCCCCATCCCCTTGACAAGAGAGAGAATAGTGGCTTCCGTCCAAAAACTTTATTGTAGTAATCTGTATACTAGAAACAGTCTCCAGTCCTTTGGGTGTCACTTTCCTGTCACCCTCATTTACTCTTAACCTTGGTGGTTTTTACCACAAAGGCTGGGCTCCCAGACACCTGGACTTCTCATGCCAGTCTAGCTCTGACTGCTCTAACTCCTGTAATCCCAGGGACCTCTCCTTCCCTGAGCCTGAGTAAAGAACTGGAAGTTTTCCATATCTGTCCATCTTTCCCCTTCCCACCCACCCCCCTTCAGGTTACTAGGCCTCAGGGAGAACCTCCTTGGGAGGTTCCTCTTCTGGTGGGGCCTCCTCGGGTGCTGGCTTGTGGGCAAGCCCTCCCTGTAGCCATGCAGTTTTCAGGATGTCTTTCAGTCCACCAGGAAAAAGATAGCCTTGGGTGTCTCCTTCCCCATCAATGACTCCTCCAAGCCCCTCCAGCGCTGTCTGCAAATACCGCAAACCAAGGAGCACTAAAGCCTGTGGAGGGAAGCAAGTGGAGAGAGTGACAGTCAGTGGATTTGAGGCCTCAGGGCTGAAGGTGGGAGGTAGGGTCCTTGGCTGACTGACCTGCAGCAGTAAGGTGACAGCCAGCATGCTTCCCAGTGTGCTGGACAAACCCTTCAGGTGCCCCAGCAGCACCTCATGGCACCCTTGGGCCCAGAGGTTTAGGTTGGGCTGTCGAGGATCGAAGAGTGGATGGGCATAGGGGTCTGAGAGTCGGCTTTGCAGGCAAGGCCGGGGTGAGTGAGGGTTGCAACAGGAGAAGGGGACTCCATCAATCAGGTATAAACCTTCCACATTGCTCTGGATCCGGCTGCAACGGCATAGGCAAGATAGTTAGGTGGGCAGGGGCAGTTGAGGAAAATGATTGTAAAGCATTTACTGAGTGCTTTACTATCTAACCATGCATAGTCCACTTATCTCCACAACTCTGTAAGATAGCCTATCTGGAAGATAAAGACAGGCATATTTATCTCCATTTTACAGACGAGGAATGGGCCCAGAGTGGCTTGGCAACATGCCCTGGGCAGCACAGCTGATAAACAGAAGGGGTGTAATCCGTTCTCCCAGCCATTGTGCTCTATTGCATGTCTGGGTGAGAATTTCAAGGCAAAGGAGGGAGTCTAAGGAGGAGGAGCAGAGGGAGAAGGAAAAGAGAAGCAAATCAATCACTCACTCAACCACATCCTGGTCACTGGGGTCCAGGTAACGGTTGCTGACCCATTGAACACCAAACCAATCCTTGTATCCATGGCGCCCGCAGCAGTGGTACCTCAACTGCAACTCATCCATCAGTCGCTTGGCCTGACAGTGTCCAGGCACCTCTGTGTCCTTGTAGTGAGCCAAGGCATCCTTCAGGCCCTCCTCCAGTCCCTGGTGCAGAGTTACAGGCAAAACGAGGGCTAGCCCCAAGGCAAGGGTCAGTAGGCCCCCGCCTGCAGCAGTGCCAACTGCCAGCAGCGGACTCAGGACCCCTCGCCAGGGAGGGTATTGAGCTGCATCCAGACTGGCCCGGCTGGCTCCTGCACCTCCTAGCCCTGTGCCTAGAGCCACCGCTCCCGCTGCCAGGGCAGTCTGGGGCAGAGCAGGGAATGAACAGGAGGGAGCCAGGAAGGTGCCAAGGTGCCACAGCTGTACCAGGAGATGCCCGCTACAGAGGAGGGTAAGGCCACCAGCCAGTGCCAGCAGCCAGGAGAGGAGCCAGATCCCCTGTGCCAAACGGATACGGGCTTGGAGGGGCAGCACCACGGGCAGCACCGGCGCCATCTCCCATCTCTGCCGGAGGGAGTGAAGAGCCGTCGGGGCTGGAGGTTGGCTGGGGCAGGCAGGATGCTGAGTCAGCCCAGCCTGGCTTCAGCAGGGCTAATGCCATCCTGACCCCAATACCCTGGACATCCTCCCACTCCAGCCTTAATAACCCTCTGCCAGCCCCAATTCAGGATGCTTAGCCTTGCCCTTTAGAAAAGGCCCCGCCCCCAGGCAGAAGGCCCATTTCATGACCCCGCCCTGCCCTTTCGCGGAAGTGAGAGTTTGGTACGCCCCGCTCCCGGCTTAGAGACCCAGACCTCAGGCCCTGTGTCCCCTCCCAGGTCCTCTGGGAGCCTGGGGGCCGGAAGCTCGGCTAGAGCCTGGCGGGGTGAGGGGTCAGCCGTCTGTCTCCGCCCCCGATCAGAGCCTCGGGTCCCGGACAGGGAAGGGTTACCTGGCGTCCCGCCCCCCACCCCCGGCCCGCCCCACTCCCGCGCTTGCTGGCGACTCCGGTCCCGCGCCTGTTTGTGCTGCGGTGCTTGGGCTTGGGACGGCCCGTCAGCGCACCCCAGGGAGCCCACCCCCGGAGAGTAGCAGGCCCGGTTCCACAGCGCCCCCTCTAAGCCCAGTCCCCAACGCCCGACAGCGCCCCCAGGGGGTGGTCCGGCACCCCTTCGCGCAAGCCTGGGGTGCTTCCTTCCCCTCTCCCCAGCCATGGCCCCCGCGGCTTAGACGCCTCCGCCTCCACCACTCGGTGCAACGCGGGGGCCCAATGGACGGGGCTGCGGGGCCCGGTGAGTACGGGGCGGGGCGGGCGGCGTGGCCCGGATTCCCTGAGCGCCAGCCCGACAGGCACTGCCAGTGCTGGACGGCTGTCTAGTGGCATGCTCTCCTGTTCCTGCGCTCCAGGGGCTCTGAGCATCCTTCTCACTTCTTCAGGTTGCCAAATTCTGGTTCCTAGGAACCCCCACTGTCACGTTGGACTTCCTTAATGCCATTCGACTCCTTGGTACTCTGTGTCCCTCTAAGTTTCCTTGAACTCTGTGTCCCTCTGGGCCTCTTCCCCAGGAATTCCGGGTCTTTTTCTTTCAGACTCTCACAATTACCTTGTGATGTATACTGTAACAGTTCTATGCTGATATTCTGTACACTCACCAGATCGTGTTCCTTACACTGTGGCCTCAGCCTGATTCCTGTCCAGTCCGCTTTCCTGTGTCTCTAGCTTGTTGGCGGAGTTTGCATTTGGTAGACACTTGCGCTTGTTGGTGGGGTAAGAGCGCTGTGGCTCCTCACCAGTATTGCTCCTGCCTCTCTCTCTCTCTCTCTCTCTCTCTCTCTCTCTCTCTCTCTCTCTCTCTCTGGCTCCCACATAACTCTGCAGTATTCCATATCCCCCCCTGGTTCTCCGCGGTACTCTGTCTTTGCGGAGGCTGCGACGGCAGCAGGGAAGGAGTTTTGCCAGGCTCACTGCCTGCCCTGCTAATGAGGAGGCCCTTTATCCTGTCCCATCCCCCGTCCATCCCCTCCCCTCTGGATGAGAAGCCAAGCTTTGGACTACTTGAAAGGGTTAGCCCTATATGGTTGGGTTGTAAAGTTGTGTAGGAGGACAATCACCTCCATCCTCCAGGTAGCAGCACTTTTCTGAGTGTGCTTCTTGCCCCTTCCCCAGGTGAGGGCCCTGCTCATGAGACCCTGCAGACCCTAAGCCAGCGGCTTCGGGTGCAGGAAGAAGAAATGGAACTGGTTAAGGCAGCCCTGGCAGAAGCCCTTCGCCTGCTGAGGCTGCATGGCCCCAGCACAGCCCTGCAGGGTTCTGGTACACCGACCCCAACAAGGGACAGGTATACATGTCAGCGCACTCCTTCTTCCTTCCTGGGAACTTTGGGGCATCCGGTTAATTTGCTGTCTCCCCAGCAGCATTACAGCCCCCCCAGGACTGCCACCTACATGCAGCCCTTCCTTGGTGAGCCGAGGCACCCAGACAGAGAGAGAACCGGAGATGGGGCCATCCTGTGGACCCCCTGGCCTGAGCAACGGGCCTCCAGCTCTTCAGGGAGGCAATGAAGAGCCTAGTGGGACCCAGTCTGAAGGAGGGTGCAGCAGCAGCAGTGGGGCAGGCTCCCCTGGGCCCCCAGGGATCCTCAGGCCTGTGCAGCCTCTCCAGCGTTCTGACACGTAGGTGTCCTGTGGGGGTAGCTGGGATGGGTGGGAAGTCTGGGAAGCAGGGCTACTGGGCTTGATTTTTCACTTTCTAATTCTGTCACACCAGGCCTCGAAGAAATTCCTCCTCCTCCTCCCCCTCAGAGCGGCCCAGGCAGAAACTCTCCAGGAAGGCAGCCTCCTCAGCCAACCTGCTATTGCGGTCAGGGAGCACAGAGAGGTGGGTAACCCTTCCCTTCCTCCCTCAACTTGCTGTACCCCAGGCTCAGCTTCTTGACTTTCTCCATTCCTGGGTGGGGTAGGTGACCTCATTACCCAACAGGAAGAAAGAAACAAAGCATTCCTTGGGACTCCTGTGGTGTTCTGGGCCCTGTGCTAAAACTCTCCTCCATGTCATTCAGGCCCTGTAACATCGTTGGTGAATAAGTGGTCTCTCAGGCCCCACATTGCACAGTGAAGCAGGCCCAGAGAGGGCAATCGTTTGCCTGATCACAGAGTCAAGCTCTGAACCCAATTTTTCCTGATTATAGTTTCACTGACCTTTTCATATCACAACATACCTTTCAAAACTCTAGGAGCTAAAAGCCCCCATGGTATTTTTATTTCTTTAGTTAAGACAGGGGCTTACACTGTAGCCTGGGCTGGTCTACAATTCACTTTGTAGCCCAGGCTGGCCTAAAAGGCATGGTAGCCCTCCTTTCTTGGTCTCCAGAGTGCTGGGGAGACAACTTGTGGCTCTGGTGATCTTTTGCAGATGGCTGTCCTCAAAGCTTCAGCTGATTCCCACTCCCTACAAAGTCCCATTCTCTCTACTCCACTAACATAAGGGACATCTTAGCTCCAGGAAGTGTTGTCTTAGTGGATCTGAGAGTCCACTCTAGCCTTGACCTTTCTCAGCTTCTACTCTGTTCTCTGAAGATCTATTGTCAGCTTCTCATCCAGTGGCAGTGACCTCTGGAATTCACCTGTCATTTTCCTTTTGGGAGATTTTGTCTACCACCAAGATTCCTGGAAGGTAGGGCTGCTCTACCTTCTGTTTTTACTTTGGCTGCATTTTACAAATGTGGAAATAAAAAGGTCAGTAGAGGCCTAGGAGAAAGGGCACAGGCTGTATGTTTTCATGGTCCTGTTCTCTTACCTTTACATTGTCTTCTCTTTCTTCTCCTTTTACTCCTCAATTTCTTTCCTTCTTTCTCTCTCTCTCTCTCTCTCTCTCTCATTTCTTCCCTTCCTTTATTTCCTTCTTTGGAACTAAGAGTCCCTATCTCTCTGGAGCCCTGATGCTCTGACAGTGACCCCATACTGGCAGGCTGACTGGGAGGAGCCTCCTGTTAGTATCTTGTTCCACCCCTCTAAGAGACTGTATCCTAGACTTTGTGCTTTTTCCTCTTCCCAACAGCCGTGGGAGCAAAGACCCCCTGTCTAGCCCTGGGGGTCCTGGATCTCGGAGGAGCAATTATAACTTAGGTATGTACAGAGTCAGAGGGAAGAACTTGAGTGATGGAATTAGAGTTGGGCTATTGACCTAGGAGCTACTTTGGGGAACCTATCCAGTATGGTGGGTATGCTGTTCTGGCCTCCTGGAAGGGAGGCTTACTTCTCTGCTTTCCTCTGTAGAAGGCATTTCAGTGAAGATGTTCCTTCGTGGCCGCCCCATCACTATGTACCTTCCATCTGGCATCCGAAGTCTTGAGGAACTTCCCAGCGGCCCACCCCTAGAGACCCTCAGCCTTGATTGGGTGTATCCTATCCCCTCCAGTTCCGAGGGAATTATCCCTTCCACTGTGGTTCCTTCTTTATATATATATATATATATATATATATATATATATATATATATATATTTCCTGTATCTATGGGGATAAGGAATTATCTAATTCATCCCAGACCACCCCACTGTGGATGGCAATGCCAAGTGGAAGCTTTGGCATTTTCATGCCCAACTCTTCCTCTTTCTGTCCTTGGTCTGACTCTTTCCTTGACCATGGTCCCCAACACAGTTATGGGTACAGAGGCCGTGACTCTCGCTCTAATCTATTTGTGCTGCGTTCTGGGGAGGTGGTCTACTTTATTGCCTGCGTAGTGGTGCTGTACCGGCCTGGGGGAGGCCCAGGGGGTCCTGGAGGTGGCGGCCAGAGACATTACCGGGGTCACACAGACTGTGTTCGATGGTGAGGGTCTTGGGGTCTGGGCTGATGGGCTTGACTGGAAGAGGGTCTGGCTGGGGGAGGAAGGGCAGGAAAGACAGTTGCCTTGCTACTTCTTAAGCAAGGATAAGTGTCTTGGGTGGTCTTGAGAGAGACCCCTTTCCTAGAATTCTTGCCCCCCTACTTAGCCTGGCTGTTCACCCTGATGGTATTCGTGTAGCCTCAGGACAGACAGCTGGAGTGGACAAGGATGGAAAGGTAAGGTCAAGGCAGAATATCAAACAGATGGGATGAGATGACAGACCAGTTTTTCTTCACAGTTCTGACCCCGTCTCTTCCACTAGCCCCTGCAGCCGGTGGTTCACATCTGGGACTCAGAGACACTCCTAAAACTGCAAGAGATTGGACTGGGTGCCTTTGAGCGTGGTGTGGGGGCCTTGGCCTTTTCAACTGTGGTGAGCTGGGCACAAAGCTTCTAGACCTCTGTTTGTTTGTTGAGGCAGGGTTTCATGTACCTTAGGCTGGCCTCTAACTCAGAATGTAGATGTAGGTGAGGATGTCTTTGAACTCTGGGTACTTCTGCTTCTATCCACCAAGTTATAGGCGTGTGCCAACATGTCTAGCTAGACCTTTATTCTGGTTCAGCACACCAGTCTTTCATTTTACTAGGAAGTCTGGGGAAGGTCTGGTGTTCTGGGCTCATAGAGCTAGTTCTTCTGAGAAAGAGACATCTGTCAACTTCTTTGGCCATCCTAACTGTGATAGAACCTCTGTCTAATGACAGGAAATGTCTAGACCTCCAGAACTTACAGTGCTGTGTCCCCATTCTCAGGATCAGGGAGCTTTTCTTTGTGTGGTGGATGATTCCAATGAGCACATGCTGTCAGTGTGGGATTGCAGCCGGGGAGTGAAGCTGGCTGAGATCAAGGTGAGGAGCCTAGGTGGCTTGATGGTTTCCAGATTGTGGGGTAGGGTGGGAGTGGTAGAATCAGACAGTTCC
The DNA here is from genome assembly GCF_030254825.1 of Meriones unguiculatus. Taxonomy (NCBI): domain Eukaryota; kingdom Metazoa; phylum Chordata; class Mammalia; order Rodentia; family Muridae; genus Meriones; species Meriones unguiculatus. The sequence goes on from NC_083349.1 coordinate 27,610,147, forward strand.
AGACTTACTTATACATATACTTCCTTTCTGACTATGACAACGCTCAGTTCTCTCTGCTTTTGTTTCTTCACCAGAAGTTCTAATGGGGAATATGGTTTTTAGGGGATCAGTTTTTTCCCCCCTAGTGGTGTTGAGGGTCAAACCAGGGCCTTTGGGTTCTCAGGGCTTTTGTAGCCCAGCTTTCAGGAAGCAGATTGAGTTAAAGAATAGGTTTTGGTGCCACAAATTTGTTAATCCCAGCTATCCTCGAGACTGAGCAGAAGGAAAGAAGGCTGAGGATGTAGCCCAAAAGAGTGCTTACTTAGCACACACAAGGCCCTAAACTCAACCTCAGTACTGCAATAAAAATAAATGGGAAAGGCTGGGCAGTGGTGGCACATGTCTTCAATCCCAGCACTTCAGAGGCAGAGGCAGGTGGATCTCTGTGAGTTTGAGGCCAGTCTGGTCTACAGAGTGAGTTCAGGACAGCCAAGGCTACACAGAGAAATCCTTTCTCAATCAATCAATCAGTCAATCAATCAAACAAACAAAGAGTTGGGTGTAGTGGTTCATGACTGCAATTCCAGCACCTGAAAAGCTGAAGTAGGATCACTGAGAGTTCTAGGGCCAGCATTTGAGGCAGAGGCAGGCTTATCTCTGAGTTTGATGACAACCTGGTCTACAGGGGGAGTTCCAGGACAGCCAGGGCTACACAGAGAAACCTTGTCTCAAAACAACAACAACAAATCAAAACAAAAAACAAAGAAACAGAAAATGAAGCATCAAAGCTCAGGACTTAGGGTGGCTGAATCAAGTGTCTTCCTTCCTTTAGAGTACAAATGACTCAGTCCTCGCTGTTGGCTTCAGCCCTCGTGACAGCAGCTGTATTGTCACCAGTGGAAAATCTCATGTCCACTTTTGGAACTGGAGTGGTGGAACAGGGGTTCCTGGGAATGGAATCCTCGCCCGGAAACAGGGTGTTTTTGGGGTGAGGTGTAGATGGGTGAGGCAGTTGGGAGGGAAGTGGGGCTAAGGACTATAGTCTCTTAATGCACCCCAGTACCCCCAACTGTCTTGTGAAATCTGGTTTTTGCCTTTCACTTTGACCTGTTCTCTGCCCTCTCCAGAAATACAAGAAACCCAAGTTTATCCCTTGCTTTGTGTTCCTCCCGGATGGAAACATACTAACTGGAGACTCAGAGGGCAACATTCTCACCTGGGGTCGGAGTGTCTCTGATTCCAAGACCCCAGGCAGGGGTGGGGCCAAAGGTATGTGGCTGGGCTAGCATTCAGGATGTTTGTATCTCAGGAGTTCTATGGGAACAAAGCAGAGGGTTTCCTACATTTTTACCTTGATGAACCTTCTTGGGGAGAAGGGGGCTGCTCTAGAAAGGTGGGGAGCCATATGGTAAAGCAAAGAAGGATAGGGATTTGGGTTTGTTAGATCTTGGGTTCAAAGTTCAGTTTTCTACTATTTCTGTGAGCTGAATTGGCAGTTACAAGAACTTGGAAAGTCTTTTGTGGGTGTTCAGTATCTGGAGTTATTCTGTGCTGTGATGCCCTAAGCTGCCCCTTTCCCTACTTCCCGGAACTGTAAGAGCACTACTTACCCAGGGCTTTACCAACAGAGACCTACACGATTGTGGCCCAGGCCCACGCTCATGAGGGGTCCATCTTTGCCTTGTGTCTCCGACGGGACGGGACAGTGCTGAGTGGTGGTGGGCGGGACCGCCGGCTGGTACAATGGGGGCCTGGGTTGGTGGCCCTCCAGGAGGCTGAGGTGAGAGATTGGCTGGGGATGAGGAAGGGACTGGGAGAGAGGAATGGCCAGAGGGCTTTTGACACTGTTATTACTCCGTAGATTCCAGAACACTTTGGAGCTGTGAGGGCCATTGCTGAAGGGCTTGGCTCTGAGCTGCTGGTGGGAACCACGAAGAATGCGTTATTGAGGGGAGATCTGGCTCAGGGCTTCTCCCCTGTTATCCAGGTTGGGAAGCCAAAAGACAGGGGAAGTAGGGAAGGGAGATTGGGGAAGAACAGTGGTGATAAACTATGTTCTGCTACAGGGCCACACTGATGAGCTCTGGGGACTGTGCACACATCCTTTCCAGAACCGCTTCCTCACCTGTGGCCATGACCGACAGCTCTGCTTGTGGGATGGGGAAGGCCATGCACTGGCCTGGAGCATGGACCTAAAGGTACAGTCAGCTGCCCTTGGTCCGCTATGCTACACCTGCTCTGGCTCTCCGACATGGCCTTCCCTTCTCCATCTGGGACAACCAGTTGTATTGTGGTTACAGGCTATTTAAGTATGAATTCTGTATAGGCTGGTAAAATCGATGCCTTGTACTGCCTGCACATTGTTGCTGCCTCAGACCTCCTCTTGGTTCAGAAGCTGGATAGCTCATCTGTAGCACAGTGAGGTGTTTTCAAGTGTCTTTCCCCTTACTAGGCTCTATCCCAGGTCTCCTATGTCCCTCTTCTCTGATTGCCTTGGGAGGACCTTTTGAAGTTACTAAGATGTCAAAGTGTCCATCCAACTTCCCTTACTAGAAAGCCATTTTCTTTTATTAAAACCTTATTTTTAAAAATAAATTATTTAATTTTATGTGAATTGGTATGAAGGTGTCAGATCCCTTGGAACTGGAGTTACAGTTGTGAACTGCCATGTGGGTGCTGGGATTTGAATCCAGGTCCTTTGGAAGTGCACAATGCTCTTAACCACTGAGCCATCTCTCCAGGCCTCTAAACCTTATTTTTAACTACATTTACATGCTCAGTTTTGGTTGTAACCCAGGCCCTTTCCTCCTTCGATTTCCTGGCCCCGTCCTCTGAATTCTTATGCCTCTAGTATTTCCCCTTATACTTTGATGTGTGTTCTACTATCCCCATCATCCCTGTTCCTTGAAGTGTCTCTCCTCATGCCACAGGCACCTTAGAAATCTATCTTCCTGATTTTACCTTTTCTTTTCCCAGGAGACGGGTGTATGTGCTGACTTCCATCCAAGTGGGGCAGTTGTGGTTGTAGGACTGAACACAGGGAGGTGAGAGAATACCAGATCTCCAGTGAAGAAAATCAGATCTGGGAAGGGTTCTTGGGGAGGGGATAGGAGCTGACCAAGGCTAACTTAAGTGTTGAACCTCACCTTTTCATGTTCAGGCGCTTCTCTGTAGCCCTCCCCTGTTGCCACCAAGCCTTCCCTAGCTGTGCCCTTGAGCCTAGGAGCAGAATGGGGTAGCAGCGCAGGATGGGGAAGCAGTGGGGCTGGGAGGGGTGGGCAAACAGGGAAGTAACAGGCTTACTGACTCCACAAGGTTTTTGTGGTAGGCCTGGTCTACAGTTTCTGACTTCTTTTCCAGGAGGCATCAAAAGCCCCTTAGCTTTTATCTGCCCTTTGCCTCTTCCCATTCCCTAGCCTAAGAGTACAGTGCTATCCTCTCTCCAGACATCACAGCCTTTCTGGGGTTCAGGCACCTTGACTCTGCCCAGAGCCTCCTTGAGGTTAAACTCATATCCTGCCCTGTCACTTCCTTCCCTTCTCCCTTTCAGGTGGTTGGTTTTGGACACAGAGACCAGAGAGATTGTGGCTGATGTCACTGACGGCAATGAACAGCTCTCAGTTGTCCGGTACAGCCCAGGTGGGAGCCACCCCCACCCTGGACTTGGATCCTGCTCTGGCTCTTCTTTGTCTGAATAATTCTCTTTGTAGATGGGTTGTACCTGGCTATTGGTTCCCATGACAACATGATCTACATCTATAGTGTGTCCAGTTGTGGCACTAAGTCCAGCCGCTTTGGCAGATGTATGGTAAGGACTCTGGGGTGGAAGGTGGAATTGTTAACTGTGGGTATAGTAACAGGGGTTTGATGCATTAAGGGCTTGTCAGGGGATGGGAAATGGTAGCTATCTTGTCAAATTCTTGACTCTTGTTCCCCAGGGGCACTCCAGTTTTATCACTCACCTTGACTGGTCCAAGGATGGGAATTTCATCATGTCCAATTCTGGGGACTATGAGATTCTTTACTGTGAGTGGCAGGGAGATGGGGATAATTTAAATGTTTTGTTTTGGCTGGCCTAGAATTTTCTATGTGGCCTATGCTGTCTTTGCATTTGTCATCCTCCTAGTTATATCTCCTAAGAGATTGTAGGTGTGGGTGCTGATGAGGCTTCTAGTCAGGAGGGATGATGGTATTTGAGGAACGTCAAGCAGAGGGGCTGAAATGGAGTTGGAATTGTTCGCACAGGAATGTGAATAGGTAAAGGAAATTACCGTTTCACACTATGTCTTTTTTCCCACAAGTACTTGAGGGAGCTGAAAAATGGGCCAGGCATAGAGGTATATGCCTTTAATCCCTGAACTGGAAGGCAGAGGCAGTCAAATGGATCTCTAGGAGTTCAAGACCGGTTTGGTCTACATAAAGAGTTCCAGGCCAGTCAAAGTGACATAGCAAGACCATGTCTCAAAAAACAAACCAAAGGAAAAAGAACGATGCAGTAAGAAAAGATTGTTTTGGCTAACTGAGGAACGAGAAGCTGATGAGAGACTGTCAGAACTTTATCCAGAGGTTGACACAGAAGGGTGGGGAGTTCCAGGCATGTCTAGACACACACTGAGACAGGATTTCCTCTGTGTCACCCTGTCCTTGAACTCACTGTGTAGACCAGGGTGGCCCCAAACTCAGAGATCTGTCTGCCTCGCTAATACTGGGATTAAAGCCACCATGCCTGGTTTACACTGTCTCAAAGCCAAACCAAATCAAACATCTTCAGTGAGAACTCGGGAAAGCACATAGTGGGTTCATAATGGACAGCTATACCTGTGATCAGTTCATTCCCAACTGAGGAAAGAATGAGAGCTAAGCAGGTTGGGACAATTTCTACCTAGGGGACGTGGCTGGAGGCTGCAAACTACTAAGGAATCGCTATGAGAGCAGAGACCGGGAGTGGGCTACCTACACCTGTGTTCTGGGCTTCCACGTGTATGGTGAGCCAGGATGTGGAATTCTTTAGGAGGCCTGGGGAAACAAGGCAGAACCCAGTCTGGGCTCAGAATGCTGGGCGTGTATCAGCACGGGGTGGGGTCATAGAGGCAAATCCAGGCAAGAGACCCTTTTGGCCCTTGGGACTAGGAAAGATTGGATCGCAGTAGCAACCTGGAAATCCCAAACACTGCAGCTCTGGGTTGTGGTTAGCAGCCCTGCTGAGGCCACTTGTTGTGTTAGGTGTGTGGCCTGATGGCTCTGATGGGACAGACATCAACTCCCTTTGTCGCTCCCACAATGAACGTGTGGTGGCTGTCGCAGACGACTTCTGCAAAGTACACCTCTTTCAGTATCCATGCGCTCGAGCCAAGGTGAGGTCTCAGGGTGACCATTGGGCCCAGGAGGGTAGGCCTGGGGTGGGACCATTGCTGCAACTGTACTTTTTTTCTGATCCAGGCGCCAAGTCGTATGTATTCAGGCCACGGCAGCCACGTGACTAGCGTCCGGTTCACACACGACGACTCATACCTTATCTCATTAGGTGGCAAGGACGCCAGCATCTTTCAGTGGAGAGTGCTGGGGGCAGGGAGCTCTGGGCCCACCCCTGCCACGCCATCTAGAACTCCGTCTCTGTCCCCTGCCTCCTCCCTGGACGTGTGATTAATGCTGGATGGTTTTGTCCCACTGGTAATGTGGCCTGGCCCCGCCCTGGCCAAAACCCCTAGGACCAAGGACAGTCCTTTCCTGGGCTGGCTTTTTCTTTGACTTCATACATTCCCAATTGCGCATTTTCCTGGAGGAGCGAAGCGTCGCATTGCACACAAGATAACGACTCGCTAGCTGAGCCGGGCAACCCCAGCTCCTGACTTCCTCTGCCTGGTGAGGGGCAATAAAAAGAAAAAAAGTCACCGCCTGGTGCTTTTGTGCGGCGAGTGCCTCAGGGACCCAATGGAATTAGAATGAAAGAAAAAAGTTCAGGGCGGGAAGCGAAAAAGGGAGCTCAGACCAAATATGCAAATTGCAGGCAAAGCCGCTTGCAAATAATCTTAAGCGGGAGGGCGCGCGCGCGCCTTTCGTACACACCTTCTGAGCTGCTGGGACCCATAAAAAAAGAGTTAAATTCGGCTCCTTACCGCCCTCGGGGGCGGGGCCGAGCTGCAACGGAAATATCCGAGCGCCGGGACGCCGCTGAGCGAAAGGAGCCGAGTTTGTTCCGAAAGTGGCCGATTTGTGGGGTCCTGCTCTCCGACCAGAGCCGAGCGAGGGCCCTTGTTCTCCGGATCGGCCGAAGTTGTTCCGGAAGGAGGCGAACCCGGACGCGGGCAGGGCAAACCTTCCCAGCGGCTGGCACCACAAGACGTCTGCTGCGACTCGGTGAGGACCCTTGGAGCCGGAACCTGACTCCGGTCAGGCAGGAACCGAGCTCGTTTCCGGAAGAAGCCAAGCAGGCCGGCGGCGGCCTCGGTGTCCCGGCGTGAGGCTGTAGAAGCGTCGTCGTCTCGCGGGCAGTGATGAACCGCGACGGCTGAGGGAGCAGAGGTGCCGGCTCCGCGGGCCCCATCGACACTTCCGCGAAGCGTCAGCCCCGCGCTGGGGGCTTCGTGTGGAGCCGAGCTTTGCCCCCGCGAGCCTCCCGGACCTCTTTGTGTGGCCGGAGGCGGCGGCGGGAACGGCCATGGCGGCTAACATGTACCGGGTGGGAGGTGAGTACCGCGGGCGGAAGAAGTTGGGGCCGTGACCAAGACTGGTGTCCGCAGGCGCGGGGCAGCTACATCTGGGGTCGGACGGGCCGCAGCGAAGACCGGAACCGGAACCGAGAGCTATGGTTCCGCGGCGGCGACGCCACCGGGCGCAGTCTCTCGCCGAGGCTTGCCTGCAGCCGGAGCGCGGCTCTGAGACTTCCGGCTGGACCCCGGGCGGGAGGTGGCTTGGCTTGGAAGGGGCTCCGCTAACCGCCCGACCGGCTGCCAGTCGCAGGGGTTTCTTTTCTTTGGCGGCTTGTGCGCTCATGTAGGGGGGGCCCAGGGAGGGGTGAACAATTTACTTAATTTCTCCGATACAGGGTTGCGAAGCAACTTCAATGCCTAGTTGTGTGGGCTACAGGGATATCCTTGTTCGAATCTCTTAAATCTCACTTTTGAATGAAGAGCTGAATTTACAACTAGGTGTCGCAGGGTACGGGGTAAATTTTTCTTTTTTCTTTTTTTTTTTCTTTTTCGAAACAGGGTTTCTCTGTTTCTCGGTGTAGTCGTGGCTGTCCTCGAACTCAGAGATCCGCCTGCCTCTGCCTCCTTAGTGCTGGGTTAAAGGCGTGGGCCACCATCGCCTGGCTTTTATTGTTTTGTTTTGAGACTGAATTTCTCTTCGTACCCCTACCTGTCATGGAGCTCTGTGGACTGGGTTGGCCTCAAAAATGCGCCACCACCACCTGGCAGAGTATTAACTACCACAACACTTCCGTTTTTTATTTTTTATTTTTTTTTTGTTTTCGTGACAGGTTTTTCTGTGTAGCTCTGGCCGCCCTATAATGGGATCTGTAGATCAGGCTGGCCTCGAATTCAGAGATTTGCCTGTCTCTGCCTCCCTGAATGATGGGATTAAAGGCGTGTGCCATCACCGCCTGGTTTATTTTCTTCAGTCTCTTCTCTTGCACTCTCCACTTGATCTCTATCTAAAATTTTGTCTGTTTGTCCACACTCTTTCTTTTCCAAGTGCACTAGTTTTTCACTTCTGATCTTCTTGGTTCTTCCCCACCCCCTTCTACAGATTATGTCTATTTTGAGAACTCCTCCAGCAATCCTTACCTGGTTAGACGGATTGAGGAGCTCAATAAGGTGAGTGGAGATGTGGAGTTTTTGTTTTTCTTTTTTAATATATATGGTCTCTCTATTATGTAGCTTTGGCTGCCTGGAACTTGCTATGTAGACCAAACTGACCTCAAATTCATGGAGACCCATCTCATTAGTCCTGAAATTATTTTTGAATATAAAGTCTTCACCGCTAAGGTTTTCATCTCTTCTACTTAGGCCTGTAAGGAGATATTGCTGTTGTTAGAGTGCCTCCACTTTCAAATGGCCAGTTTTCATTGTCATGTTTTTCTCCTTCCTTTAGACTGCAAATGGAAATGTGGAAGCAAAGGTTGTTTGTCTTTTCCGGCGAAGGGATATTTCTAGTAGCCTCAACAGCCTGGCTGACAGTAATGCTAGTGAGTGTCTTCATTCCCTACCCCTCTCCCCTCCCCAGGTTCTGAGGTCTAGACGTGTTCCTGCAGGTGTTTCTCCTGGTAGCATGCCCGAGGCAGGGTGTGAGGTTGGGGGTGGGAAGTGCTTGGTGTGCAGAGGGAGGCTTGTTGTTACATGTTGATGCTGGAAGCAGGGTGGGAAGACCATGATAAGCCAAGCCAGACTGTGGCTTCTGTGTGTGAAAGGAGAGATATTTAGATAGGCAATTAAAAAAGCTTTTGAGAAGCGAGTCACTTGGAGACATTTTGGGTACTTTGGGATAGTTAATGAGTGATGGTCAGAGCGAAGAGGAGGATACTGTTTTGAGAAGCCTGCATAATAAAGGAGGCTTATGCTGTAGTCTGGAGGTGATGCCAAAGCATTGATGGAGAAGATAAGAAGCTAGGAGAAGCGTCTCCTTTTCCCATCTCCATTCCAGTTATCATCTGTCTTCTTACTGCTTTGTCTGCATTTTCTTTATGCTCTTTCTCTTGTAATTTTTTTTCATTTAGTGTTTTTCAACTTATCCTTTTTTTCTAAAGTTTCTTTCTTTTCTCCTTCCTTCCTTCCTTCCTTCCTTCCTTCCTTCCTTCCTTCCTTCCTTCCTTCCTTCCTCTCTTCCTCTCTCCTGTTGGCGCTCTCTCTCTCTCTTTCTTTCCAGGCCATAGTCTTGAAAGGGTTAATGAGCCGGGCCTACCCAGTTTCCTGGCTCTTTGGGGTTTCTAGCCCTATGTGGCAGGGGCGACCTTGGCCTTGTCCAATCAGAGGGGTTGGGGGTGTGGTTCTTGTCTTAGCCCTGGATTTTCTAGAGTACACTAGGGAGAGGTGGAGCCTGCTATACTGAGACAGATCCACACACACACTGTTGTCTTACACGCAGTTCTTCAGGGGAACAATGCACCAATGAACATGTGCTTAAGTTTTCTATATCCTTCCACTTTGGTTGGCACTTAGCTAGGTTAACTGTTTCCACCAAGATTTCAGTGCAAGCTGCTGCCTCTTGGGGAGGAAGGTGTTGGCACTGGTTTCAGAAGTGTGTTGAAGTCCCACAAACTACTATTAGCCAAGTAGAGAGAGAAGGAGTGTTAGTTTGCCTGTGATGTTTTAGATACAGCAAAGTTCTGAGGTATGAAGAGGAGCTGGTTCTGTCCTAAGGAGCTCCTTACCTGGACTCTAGGAACTCAGGCTGATTGTGGAAGAGCGAGCTAAATAAGACATACTGTATTATGACTCTGTTTGTGCTTTGTGAGTGACATAAATATTGGCAGTTAGATTTGGGTTGTATTTCTGTGCCATTTTTAGAGTTCTCCCTTTGATGGAATTAGAGAGAGGACTGAGTGTCCTCAATGAGGCTAAAAGGGAAAACTGGTAGGATGAAAGTGAGGTGCAACAGCTGAGGTAGGATGTCCTTTATATGGGTTAGCTAGGTATCCCAAATAGTTGGAAATAGTTTCTGACTTGGTTTCTTCCTGTTTAATACTCTAGGAGAGTTTGAGGAGGAGTCAAAGCAGCCAGGAGTCTCCGAGCAGCAGAGACATCAACTGAAGCACCGAGAACTTTTTCTCTCTCGGCAGTTTGAGTCGTTACCAGCTACCCACATAAGGTATAGGACAATTAGGGTTCCTTTGGCCCATGTGCCCTTACTTAGAAGATGGAGGAAAAGGGTGGTGTATTGGAGATGGTAGATAGGAAGGGGGTGTGTTGCTCATCATGATTCCTGGTCCTTTCTTTTTTAGGGGAAAGTGCAGTGTGACTCTTCTGAATGAGACAGATATCTTGAACCAGTATTTGGAAAAGGAGGTGAGGAGGTGTTGTAAGAAGAGGGAAGGGGATGTTGCCCTCTAAAGGCTAAGACAAGTGAGGAGGTAAAGGGTTGATTGACCTTACAGCTGGTGGTCTGGATATACCACCAGCTGGGTATACCTCACTTCCCACTAACAACCTCTCCTCCTCTTTAGGACTGCTTTTTTTACTCACTGGTGTTTGATCCTGTGCAGAAGACCCTTCTAGCTGATCAAGGGGAGATCAGAGTTGGTTGCAAATTCCAAGCTGAGATCCCAGATCGTTTGGCAGAGGGTAAGCAACAGAACAGAACATAAAAGTTTCTGTGAATGGCATGACATGGGGCACCAGTCCACAATCTGCTAGGTTTTCTGTTGTGATCCTGGCAGAATGAGACTTAGGAACTTGAAAAAGACAAATGGGCATAGCGGGGAGGGAAATTCTGAGGTTTGATGTGGCTGGTAGAATCCAAGCAGAGAAGATGAGGAAGAGCTACTGTGAGTGACTAAGAGACCAGTTGTTTCTTTCTCTCCTTCTCTGGTGATACTGTTGTTTGGTTCTTCAGGAGAATCGGATAATCGAAACCAGCAGAAGATGGAGATGAAAGTCTGGGACCCAGACAACCCTCTCACAGACCGGCAGATTGATCAGTTTCTCGTCGTGGCCCGGTGAGGGCGGGTGGATCAGGAAGGTGACCTGGGGAGGAATGGACCTGAGTTCTGAGTCCCATCTATTTTTAAAAGTGGGCTTTATAGTTGGGTGTGGGAACGCATGCCTGTAATGCCAAGAGGCAGAGGCCGGGGGTATCTCTGAGTTCAAGGCCAGCCTGATCTACAAAGTTCAGGACAGCTAAGGCTACACAGAGAAACCCTGTCTCAAAAATAAAAGTGGACTTTGCTTTAGGCCTGGGTCCTTTTCTTTTTAGTACTTAGTTCCTGAGCCTGCTTGAACTTTTTTCTTCTCTTCTCAATCTCTCCTTAGAGCTGTGGGAACCTTTGCAAGAGCCCTAGACTGCAGCAGCTCGATTCGGCAGCCAAGCTTGCATATGAGTGCAGCTGCTGCATCCCGAGATATCACCCTGGTAAGCACAAGTTTTGGGTAGTTGGACACATTGAGACAAGAGAGGAAGGCATCTTGGAGAGGATAGGAGTTCTTAAAAAGCAGCAAGTCCTTAGTTTTTGTTCTCTCTCTCTCTTTTTTGGTAGTTCCATGCCATGGACACACTGCAAAGGAATGGGTATGACTTGGCTAAGGCCATGTCAACCTTGGTACCACAAGGGGGCCCAGTGCTCTGTCGGGATGAGATGGAGGAATGGTCAGCTTCCGAAGCTATGCTGTTTGAAGAGGCTCTAGAGAAATATGGAAAAGATTTCAATGATATCCGACAGGACTTTGTAAGTGGATAGGACTAGAAGAAGAGGTGAGAACAATGAGTCAAGGAGCCACGACCTAGGGGCAGATGCCATCTCATCTTCTCTGTTTGCTGTTCTTTTTAGCTACCCTGGAAGTCACTTGCAAGCATAGTCCAGTTTTATTACATGTGGAAAACAACAGATCGGTATATTCAGCAGGTATGGGCAGGGCTGGGAGGCTGGAACAGAGGCCACCTACTTCCCTTTCTGCCTTTTGCTTTGTTTGATTTCATCTGTACTGAGATGCTCTGAATTTCTATATTTTTCCTTATAGAAAAGATTGAAAGCTGCTGAAGCGGACAGCAAACTGAAACAGGTGTACATCCCTACCTAGTAAGTGTGGCAGGAGGGGAGACTGTTTTCCTTGCGCTCTCAGTTTGTGTCTGCCTTAATGATTGTGGGTGAGCAGGATGCAGAAGCAAATTGTAGAAGCTGTAGCTCAGTGATAAGAATGGGCTTAGTATGCACAAGGTGATGGGCTCAATCTTCAGCACTCTAGAATGAGAAATAGAAGGGAGTGATAGGAAAGAGAGAGACAGAAATGAGTTATTTTTCTTAACTTCCTTGTTCTTTTGTTGCCTTCGTTAGTACTAAGCCAAACCCTAACCAGATCATTTCTGTGGGTTCAAAACCTGGCATGAATGGGACTGGATTCCAGAAAGGCCTGACTTGTGAGAGCTGCCACAGTGAGTTCCAAGGAGGGACAAGGTTGTTTGGGATGGGTGGCCTAGGGTGGCCTATTCTTGTGGCCTAGGAATTTGAGGAGCTCAGACACTGTTTTTCTGCCAACAAATTTTCCCTCTCTATGTACTTGTAGCCACACAATCTGCCCAATGGTATGCCTGGGGCCCACCTAACATGCAGTGCCGACTTTGTGCTTCCTGTTGGATTTACTGGAAGAAGTATGGGGGACTGAAGACTCCAACCCAGCTTGAAGGGGCTGCCCGGGGCAACACAGTGAGAATCACTTGGTGGGAGCTTGGTATGGTGATTGGGGCATGTGGGTCTGAGATTGAGGCTAGTCTGGTATCTAAAACAAGCTCCAGGTCAGCCAGGGCTATATAGTGAGGCATTGTCTCAACAGACAGAAAAGAATCATTGCAAGAACAGGTAGGGGGTGGGGAGAGTAGTGGACATACAGTTGTGAGCTTTAGGCAATGGTCAGAAAACCTACTTTTTCCATGGAGAAGTGAAATGGGAAGAGGTACTTGCTAAGTGTTGGGAAGCCAGGATGGTTGGGTGGGTTGTCAGTGAAGAGGTAGGTATAAATAGTTTGCTGTCTGTGGGGAATGGACGAAAGAACCGCAGTGTTGACTTGCCATTTCCCTTTTTTATATGTCATTTCTCCAGGAGCCACATTCAAGAGGTCATTTATCTAGACCTGAGGCCCAGAGTCTCTCCCCCTATACCACCAGTGCTAACCGGGCCAAGTTGTTGGCTAAGAACAGGCAAACTTTCTTGCTCCAGACAACAAAGCTGACTCGTCTTGCCAGACGGATGTGTAGAGACCTGTTACAGCCAAGGAGGGCTGCCCGAAGACCCTATGCCCCTATCAATGCCAATGCCATCAAGGCTGAATGTAAGGACTGGAGTGGTAACCCTAGCAATGAGTTCAAAGTTGTTCCGGCCAGAGACCAGTGCTTATGTGGGTGTTGAGTGACAGTAGGGATAGTAGGCCACAGAGGTTGTTTAGTAGATAAGATACAACTCATGGCCCTAGAAGAAGCCTGAATAGCGATCAAAAACTGATCTTCCATGTCTGCACATGCCTAGAGTGTGGGTACTCAAGAGGCTGAGACAGGATATAACCTCCTAGTTCCTATTAGATTGGGGTATGTAGTGAGCTCTGGGCTAGCCTGCTTTACATAGTGAGAGCTTTTCTGAGAAAACAGGGGCTAGGCATTGCCCTATAACCCAAGCACTTGAGTGTCAGAGTCAGGAGAATGATAGCGGGTTGTAGGCCAGCTATGGCTGTATAGCAGGACTATTCCAAAAAAGCCAAAACAAAACCGCACAATATCCAGATACTTTCTTCTTTTTTTCAGGCTCTATCCGTCTTCCTAAGGCTGCCAAGACACCACTGAAAATTCACCCTCTAGTGCGGCTGCCCCTGGCAACTATTGTCAAAGATTTGGGTATGGTATGGGGAACTACACTCATTCCAGGGTGGGCAGAAGTTGGAGAAACAGTTTGGGTGGTGTCAGGCTGCCACTGATTTTACTATCCAAGAGCCTTTTCTTCCCTCAAGTTTTTTTTTTTTTTTTTTTTTTTTTGCACAAACTATGAGAGTATGTATGTGGGGTTTTTATTTTTTAATTTTTAATTAAATTTTTTTTTTGTGGTGGTGCTGTAGATGGAAACCTAGAACCTCATGTATTCTGGGCAAGTGGTTTACCATTGAGCTCCATCTCTGCCACAGTAATGGCTTTATATAAATATTTTTTGATTTGAAAACATTCGATGTCATTTTTGAAATATGGAAGTAGCTTGATAGGCCTTTTCCTTCATTACTGCTCTTCAGGCCACTAAGGTAAACTGCTGAGCCAGGGTAGAGAGGGACGAAAGAATAGTAAAGAAACTACATAGGCAAGAGAAGGTATGTAAGTTTTCTGTTTCATTTCCTTCTCCCCCCCCCCCCCAACCCCAATGATAGTGGCCCAGGCACCTCTGAAACCAAAAACACCTCGGGGCACCAAGACACCAATCAACAGAAACCAGCTGACCCAGAATCGAGGCCTTGGGGGCATTATGGTGAAACGTTCCTATGAGACTGTAAGTTGACAGCCGATTGGGAAACCTGAAGTGGGGTGGGCTATTGTTTCTGATAGTCTAAGGGAGGCAGTTCCTTCATGATATTGCCCCATCCTTTTCCAGATGGCAGGGGCAGGGGTCCCCTTCTCTGCGAATGGAAGGCCTCTGGCGTCAGGGATTCGTTCAAGTTCACAGCCAGCAGCCAAGCGTCAGAAACTAAATCCTGCTGATGCTCCCAATCCAGTGGTATTTGTGGCCACAAAAGATACCAGGTAGGGAGGGTGTCCACCATGGGAGGGTTGAGAGGCTGGCAATCCAACTTGGGGGGCATTGGAAGTAGGAGTATCTAAAAAAGATAAGTGCAGAAAAGAATGTGAGTACTAGAAGGTAGACATGCAGAGTGCATTGTGGAGTCTTGTCTGGGTGTGTCAGGGTGCTAATCAAGCCTCTCTGTTTCTTTGTTGCTCTTTTTGGCCAGAGCTTTAAGGAAAGCTCTAACTCACCTGGAAATGCGCAGAGCTGCCCGAAGGCCCAACTTACCCTTGAAGGTGAAGCCAACGCTGATGGCAGTGCGGCCCCCAGTTCCTCTGCCTGTATCCTCACATCCTGCCAGCACCAATGAGCCCATTGTTCTGGAGGATTGAGCATCTTAGGAGAAGGGAGGTGGGATGAGAAGTAGAGGGGTGGGTGTCCAGGCATACAAATCTCCACTCTCTTTGGTATCAAAGGGAGTAAGGAGTGAAAGTGGGTTGAAGCTGGTATGTGTCCTTGGAGGGGTTGGACACCACCCTCTGGTGTTAACTGCCAGTAACTCCCCCTTTTGGGCTTCATGTCTGTGATGGAGAACAGCCTATAGGCACTTGCCTATGTGTGTATCTACCCCATTTGGGGCTGGGACCCACAGTTGGTTTGGACAGTTTGGGGGGAGGGTTTTTTAATTTTTTTAAAAATTTTGCCTCCCTTTATAAAAGGGAGGGAGGAGGGGAAGAGTAAACAGATATCAGGTGTTGGCAGGAGGAAGGGCGAGTACACTGCCATGTCTCTAACTTTTTTTCTTTATTTTCTAATTGGGGGTTTCTCTTACTGTCCGGTGTCCGGACTTTCCTAATTGGAGTTTGAGGGCCCTAAGCTGGCATCAACCCCAGCCCATGCTCACTCTTTCTTCCCTCCCCTTTCCCCCTCTGCCTTTTATATGCCAATTCTCAGAAATAAAGATCTTTTGTCCGTTTTTTAACCTCAGATTCTGTAATTGGTTCTTATAGTGACAAATAAAATGCTGTTTTCTTCAGCTCCTCCGGGCTCAGCTGTTCTCTGCCACTGGTGTGTGTGTGTGTGTTCGGGGTGTCTTTGAGAGGGAAAAATAGAGGACAAAGGACAATGAAAGAGGTACAGATGGTGCTTGTTCCAGGAACATCTTTATGAGACATGTAGTCGTACTGTGAGGTAGTCTGTGCCAGCTAGCCTTCTTGTGGGACTTAAGCTTCTAGGGAATGCTTGCAGCCAGGGTAAGATGGACCCTACTAAGTACTGGGGGTTGTTGGCACATGCCTTTAATTCCAGCACTGGGCAGTAGACACAGGCAGTTGCAAGGCCAGCTGGTCTACAAAGGGAGTTGCAGGAATAGCCAGGGCCACACTGAGAAGCTCTATCTTGAAAACAAAACAACGAAAAAGATGTCTCACCTTAGTGGTTGTGGGTGTGGTACTGCAGGACTTTAAAGTTCAGGCTTAGTGGTATATATATATACAGACTGCTGCCTCAGGATTTGCACAATCAATCTTAGCAACTGCTCCTGCTGTTGCTAAATGTGCAGTAACATTGTTCTCTACTTCTTTGGTTTGGTCTGCTCTTTAGGTTTGGCATAAGGATCAGATGCCAGAGCAGGGCCCAATAGGAGGGACACGCTAGATCAGTCCACAAGTTCAACCAGCCTGGCTCGGTGCCTCACTGGGAGGCAGAAGCAGGCGAATCTCGAGTTCTTGGCTAGGCTGGTCTACAAAGTGAGTCCAGAACAGCTAGGGCTACACAGAAAAACCCTGTCTCAAAAACAAAACAAAACAACAAAAAAAAGTCAGGAGGTGGGGTAGTTCAACGAATTCTGTTCCTTCAGTACTTTAGAGATAGAAGGGCCTCATAAGTGACTCAGCCAAGATCACAGACTGGTTTTCTGCCTACTGGTGTACTGTTCTGCTGATAATCAGCACATGCTGCTGATCGTACCTGATATAACCTTTTTAGTTCATTATGGCCCCTGTGCTCAGTTCTCATTCTCTCCCTACAAGAGAGTCTTGTAGGTTCTGAACCTACACGATTGACTCCTGTGCCAGCACTTCCATCCCACCTCCTTGAATGAATGTGCTTATCTCTTGGCACTGTAAAGTTTGTTCATTGTACTGCCTCGAAATGGGCCTCATCAATATACTTCATTTAGGCTACAACTGCGGAAGAAACTGGCTGAATGGGGTAGTAGCCATCGGGCGTTATCCTCATTGAGTCCAGGTGATGGGGGTAGGAGCGTCGGGGAGAGCTGAGAACACCTGTTTTGCAGAAGGATCCTGGTGCAGAGAAAGGAACTGACCTGGTGTGGGAGTCCCTGAGCTCCTCAAGGCCAGGGATGGGAAACACCCACCCTGTTTCCTTTCGCAGGGTAAAATAAGAGATTGAGGGGGCAGTCATGTGGTGAAATGAAGGTACAGATCGCCTGCCACCACTTGGCATAAAAGGGCCTCTGCTGTCAAGAAGCAAGCCCGCCTTTGTAGCTGCTCAATGAATATTCACGACACTTCGGGCCAATCAAAGCTGGAGTAGAACAGAGCAGGCGGACTAGTTAAACCGAGGCCAATAAGCGTCGTCGATGGGCGGCTTTTTCTAGAAGTGGCTTAGAACCGGAACTCTCAACCCTACGAACGAGGTTTTTGGAGGACTGTGCTAGCGTAGGACACGACGTCACTTCCCGAAGCACTGACGGAAGTAGGTTCCCCGCACTTTGTGATTTTTAGCTGTGAGTTCCGGTGATCGCGGACTAGCTCCTGGGCGGTCCGCACCGGAGAGTCGCTATGGCGGCGGTGGATTCGGATGTCATATCGCTGCCGCGTGGCCGCTTTCGCTGCTGCCTCTGCGACGTTACTACAGCCAACCGTAAGCGGTGGCTAGTGGGTGTGGGGGGTGTTGCAGGCTTTATTTGTAGGCTAGTGAAAGTTAGGGTTATCTGGTTTATATATGTGTGTACATAAATACACATACACACATATATATATATTGCTGCCGCAAGGGTTGTCCACCTGTTTTCATTTAGCACGTCCCGCAGAGTGGGGGATGTTTCCCCATGCAAAATCTCCGTAGTGAAAGTTTCATTATCCCCTTTAAAATCATCTATCGGGCATCCCTTCTCTGTGCCTGTGCTCTTCTGGTCTCTGGAGTAGGAAAGAGGATTCTGGAACTCACTGGTCTGAGACAGTTTCAGTACACCATGGATATGATTTACAGAGCTGAGGCATCACAGAGAAAGCAGTAATCCTCAATGGAGGAGCTCTCCAGAGGCGAGGTTGAGTGAAACAGCATGGCCTGAATGAGTGCTGAAGGTGCCAGTGAGGAAAGGATTTTAGAAAGGTAGACTAGGTCATTCTGTGACATCGTGAGCAGTTCAGTGACACCTCAGATCCTACCTCTGACGTCTGGAATTGTGATTTTCCCTGAACAGGGTCTTCTGGGGCTTTGTGAATGAACTGCAGCCAGGAACAGTGTGGGGCGCGGGGAAGCACCAGCATCCTTCTCGGAGGCCTCTTCTTTCTCAGAGACCCTCTTTCTCTCTGGGCTCTGGCATTTATTCCCTCTCCAGAGTCCTCAGAATTAAACTATCTGCAGATGCCAAAGAGCCCCTCTCAGAGCCTGCATGAGACAAATAGTTTGCTGCTGTGGACAATCTGGAGCAGCCTCATACCCCACACCTGGGATTAAAACAAAAACATGTTTACATAAAGACACCAAAACTTTCCACTACAAGTGTGGAAAGAGTCACAACTCTGTTCCAGTGTCACCTTTTGTCTTTGAAGGCACAGAGAATTTCCATATGTATAAAGCAAAGCAAGGGGACAGGTATACTAAGGGCTACTTTATATGCTTATGTCTCACACTTGCCTCTACAGGACCCAGCCTAGATGCCCACTTGAAAGGCCGGAAGCACCGGGATCTGGTACAACTACGAGCTACCAGGAAGGCCCAGGGACTTCGAAGTGTGTTTGTCAGTGGCTTTCCCAGGGATGTGGGTTCTGCTCAGCTTTCTGAGTATTTCCAGGCATTTGGCCCAGTGGCCAATATTGTCATGGACAAGGACAAGGTAGAGTTGAATGGCTCTGGGGTTAATGGGTCAGATGGGTTAGCTTCAGATGGCGAGAGAAACCAGTAGCCTGTTTTGGCAGCTTCCTAATGTGGGTTGGTAGACATTACAGAACTTGTTCTTGGAAACAATTCACAAAAGTTTAGTTTTGTGAGCTTCTGACACCTCCACTCCTTTGATATCCATTCACCAGAGTTAATTATGGGGGATTTGTTTATCAAACATTATTATTATTATTATCATCATTGAGTCAGGTTGCTCATCATGTAACTTTGGCTGGCTCTGTAGACCAGGTTGGCCTTGAACTCAGAGATCTACCTGCCTCTGCCTCCACGGTGCTGGGATCAAAGAATGATCAAACCTCTTGCTCTGTTCTCTCTTACCCCTACCACCTCCCTTTTCTTTCAGTTCTAGGAATTGAACCTGGCAACTTCTGAATGCTAGGGAAGTGGTCTCTAGCTCCAAACCATCCCCTTATCTTTTATCAGTCATTTCCTGTGACTCATGCCTGTGGACTGTGAAGACAGCGTGTAATTTTTTGTGTATGATATGAAGGGTCCAACATTCTTTTGTTCATGACTGTTCATTTGTCCCAGCATCATTTGTCTATAAGCTCATTCTTTTCCCATTGGTCTCATTACCCTGTTGAAAACTAGTCGACAGGATGTAGGGGTTTGTTGGTATCAGTTTTTTTTTCTCTATGTTTGAATATGTCTTTATCTTGACATTACAGTCTTTATAGCAGGTGCCTGTCTACAGGAACAAATGACATAAAAAGAACTGCTCTTTGCCCCTCAGCAGTCATGATCAAGCCCCTTAGCCTTGATCCTAATGTTTTACCTTTAAAAAAGGTATATATGTGCATATGTGGATATACGCAAATATTTATACTTATTCAGCTCTGTTCAGCTCACCGATATCACAGCATTCTAGTTATCATATTGTTGGTAATCCTACATTGTTGGTAAGTTCCTTGAAAACAGGGTTTATGATAGACTTTATGTGTTTATATCAGCAGTAGCATGGTTTTTAAAAATCGTGTTATATTCTGGTGCTAAGGCTTGAATCCAAGACTATGCATACTAGACGACCAATGAACTGCATTCTGAGCCCATTGTGGATTCTTTTTAAAAAATTTTATTCTTTCAAAAATATTTAAAAGTTTGCACATGTATGGTCAGTGGTGCAAATGTGGGTGCCAGAGGACATTTGGGAGTCTGCTCTGTCCTACAATGTGTTCAGGGGATTGAAATCAGGTGGCAAGAATTTTACCCCAACATGAATTTTTTTTTTTTAAAGGTTTTTCTGTGGGTGTTTGTATGTGGTCATGTGTATGTGAGTACACGTTTGCTAAGGCCAAAAGAGGGCACTGGATTATTTGGAACTGGAGTTGTAGGTGTTTACAAGCTGTTTGATATGGTGGGAACAGAATTCCAGTCTTTTTTAAGAGCAACAAGTGTTCTTAATCACTGAACCATTTCTCCAGAATTACACATATGGAATCCCTTGCATATACATGCATATAAAAGAATATATATTCATATATACATATATGCATGTTTACTGAAAGTGGCAGGGGTAGGGAGAGAGAGAGGGGAAAAGAGGTGGAGAGATACAGAAAGGGAGAACAGAGAAGAGAGAAGCCCCTTCCATGGATTTTTATTGCTAAAAGAGTCAGAAAAAAGTTATGCTTTGTTGTTTTTTTGAGACTAAACTGTACATCTTGCAGGCAGGCCTCAAACCTGCTGTGTAGCTGAGGCTGCCTTGAACTCCTGATCTTCCTTCCCATTGTTCCCCTTTTCAAAAAGATTTTATTGTTGGTTTTTTTGAGACAGGGTCTCTCACTGTAGCCCTGTCTGTCTTGGAACTTGATAGGTAGACCAGGCTGGCCTCAGACTCACAGAGATTAGCCTATTGTATTCTCTCAAGTGCTGGAATTAAAGGTGTGTGCCACTGTACCTGGCTAAGGTTTTTTTTGTTTTAAATTATGTTTACATCTGCTTGTCTGTGTGTGGGTTTGTGTACAAGTGCCTTTGACTCTAGAAGAGGGCATCAAATCCCCTAGAACTGGAGTCATAAGTGTTTGTGAGCTAGCTGGCATGGGTATTGGGAACCAAACTCTTAACTGCCATCTTTCTAAACCCTTTAAAAATTTTTTTAAAGATTTTTTTTTCTTTTATGTATGAGTGCTTTATCTACATGTATGCCTGCATGCATGCCAGAAGAGGGCTCAGATTTCAGTAGAGGTGGTTATGAGCCACCATGTGGTTGCTGGGAATTGAACTCAGGACCTGTACCTCTGGAAGAGCAGGCAGTGCTCTTATCGGCTGAGCCATCTTTCCAGCCTCCTTTCAAATTTTTAAAATTAATTTTAATTTGTCCCTCACCCCCACCCTGGGGGTTTATCTGTGTGGCCTTGACTGTCCTGAACTCACCTTGTGGACCAGGCTAGCCTCGAACTCACAGAGATCCACCTGCCTCTGTCTCCCAGAGCATGGGATCATAGGTGAGTGCCACTGCACCTTGTACATTTAAATTTTTTAAAAAGCCTTACATGTATGAGTTTTGCCTGCATGTTTGTGGGTGGTTGGTGCCCTTGGTGGTCAGAAGAGGGCATTGTATCCCCTAGAGCTGGAATAACTGATGCTTGTGACTTGCCATGGAGGTGCTGGGACCAAACCAGGTCATTTGAAAGAGCAGTAAGTGCTCTTAACCTCTAAGGCATCATCACTCCAGCCCCTTAATTACATTTTATTTGTTTAGTGTGTCTGTGGTAGGAGAGCAGGGGACATGCATGGCACAGATATGGAAGGCAGATAGCGATCTTCAGTAGTTAGTGGTCTGCTTCCACCATGTTGGACTCAGGGGCCTCAAACTTAAGATTAGGCTAGGTGGCATGTGCCTTTAACTGCCTGAGCCTTCTTACTAGGCCCTGTCTCTACCTCCTGAGTCTAGGATTACTGGCATATACCACCATCCATGGCTTGGTGAGTCTTATTTTAACCTGTGAAATCAACTCATCATGAAGCATAAAAGATAATAGATGACATTTTAATTGGCAGCCTAGAATAAAAATGTATGGGATAATGGTGAAGATTACTCATCTAACTAAGTATGTTTCCTCTTCCAAAAACAAGTAAATATTCCCAGTATATGAGCTGGTTCCCATTTCAAAGATTCTTATCTACTGTTAAAACATAGGCTTGGGGGACTGGAGAGATGGCTCAGCGGTTAAGAGCACTGACTACTCTTCCAAGAGGTCCTGAGTTCAATTCCCAGCAACCACATGATGGCTCACAACCATCTACAATGGAATCTAACTTTCTCTTCTGGTGTGCATGAAAACAGAGTGTTCTTATACATAAAATAAATAAATATTAAAAAAAAAACAACAAAAAAAAAAAAACATAGGCTTGGAACCCGGGCATGGTGAAGCACGCGCCTTTAATCCCAGCACTTGGGAGGCAGAGGCAGGTGGATCTCTATGAGTTCAAGGCCAGCCTGTAGGACAGCCAAGGCTACACGGAGAAACCCTCTGTTGAAAAACAAAACAAAAACATATGCTTGGATTCTTGATTGTCAAAACATCATCCTTGCTCCTGTGTGGTTTTCCAGGGGGTGTTTGCCATCGTGGAAATGGGAGACATAAGTGCAAAGGAGGCTGTCTTATCACAGCCCAAGCACAGGCTGGGGGCACATGGACTACGTGTCCGGCCAAGAGAACAGAAGGAGTTCCAGAGCCCAGCCTCCAAGTCTCTCAAAGGAGCGGACTCAAATAGTCACCAGCTGGCCCGAGTACTGGCAGAGGTCCCAGATGTGGAGGCACAGATGGTAAAGCTTGTGGAACTGAGGGAGTTGTCTGAGGCTGAGCGGCAGCTTCGAAACCTTGTTGTGGCTCTGATGCAGGAGGTCTTCACAGAGTTCTTCCCTGGTGAGTGCCCTGCTGTAAGTCAGCTCTCTCTCATACCTCTAACGCTCTCCCTGCCCCCATGTTTGAACTCTCAGTCTTCCCTCAGCTGTAGGTGTTTCATTTGCTTGCTCTTCCATCTCTGTACCCCAGTATGTTCTTGAATGGAGACCTGTCTTTTTACACCTCTTTATTATATGTGCACATAAGTAACACACATGCTTATGGAGGTCAGAGAGTAACTTTTAGGAGTTGGCTCTCTTCCACCGCGTGGGTTCTGGGGATTGAACTCCGGTTATCAGACTTGGTGGCAAGTACCTGAGCCATCTTACCAGTTCCCTAATGTCTTTTGAACTTTGTTCTTTGGTACCTAGGTTGTGTGGTCCATCCTTTTGGCTCTTCTATAAACAGCTTTGATGTTCATGGCTGTGATCTTGACCTCTTCTTGGACCTGGGTGATACAGAAGAGACCCAAGTGAGTGATCAGGGGAGCGTGCACTCATATGACTTTAGGCAAATGCTTTACCCAAACTCTCATGTTTTAGTGTGACATTCATAAAATGGACATAATAATACTTATGCAGAGGCCTAACTGTACTTGTGGAAATGAGAATATGGATGTGCATTAGATACAATGAGTTGGCATGGGGTAGATAACAGTTGTGACAAGAAGAAAAAAAAATTTAAAAATTCTATGTGATTGGGTTTTTATTCTTTTAGTTTCTTTGTTTTGATTGTTTTTTGAGACAGTTTCTATGTAGGCCTGGCTGTTCTGGAATTTACTCAGTATACCAGGCTGGCCTCGAACTCAGAGATCTGCCTGAGTGCTGAGATTAAAGGCATGTATCACCATGTTCTTCCTTGCTTATTTGGAGCAAATATATAAACAGATATACAGTAAGGTAATTTGAGGATTATCTTTTTACTTATTTGCATAGAGGGGTGGTTGAGACTGTGCAGCCCACACTGGCCTTTTTGCCTCTGCAGACATGCTAGGGTTGCAGGCGTCAGCTGCTATGTCAGGTCTTTACTTGTGCTTTGTAATATATAACTTACAGATTGTTTCCACAGTGGGAAAGTTTTTTTTTTTTTTTTCTTTTTTCTTATGCATAGTTCCTCTTCAGAGCTGTTCTAAGTTCTTAGGAAGGTTGAGCAGAAATAGAATTTCCTGTAAACCTCCCTCCTCCAGAGAGGATGTTTTCTTTGTTGTGCTGGGGTTGAACTCTGGGCCTTTGTACATGCATTTTTTTTTTTTCTCTAGATTTATTTTGTCTTGTGTACACATTCATATGTGCACCACATGTATGCTTGATGCTTCTGGAGGTCCCAAGAGGGTGTCAGATCCCTTGAGTTTTAGGTGATGTTAGTCACCATCTGGGTGCTGGGAACTGAAGCTGGTTCCTCTGCAAGAACAGCAGTGTAGCCACTAAGCTGTCTTGTTTCTGAGACAGAGTTTTAACTATGTGGTCCTGACTGTCCTGGTACTTACTGTGTAGCTCAGGCTGGCTACAAACCAATGATCTTCCTGCCTTACCCTATCAAGTGCTGGGATTGTAGGCAGATAGCACCATTTCCAGCTAGGATTAGTGGTTAGAAATATGTCCTACCACACTGGGCCACAGCCCTGTACCTTCTCCTGAAATTATTGTCTAAAAATCTCATGTGTGTGCACTACATTTGCATTTCTCCCCTCCAACTGCCCCTCAGGTTAATACACTTTTCTTTAAAGCTTACATATGTATAAATGTATGATCATAAATACAACCTGCTGAGTTCATTTGGGCAGGGATAGTGTTGACTTTTCATAGGTGTGGGCTTTTCCCTTTCCACTTTGTTATGTCCACTGGTGTTGTGTCCTTGTTGAGCTCACATTTGGGCAGTCATGTTGGTGAGTCTTATGTAGTTTTGGCATTATACTAGGAGAAACGATCCTTTGGCTCTTATCATCTTTCTGTTCCTTTCACAATGTCCCTTGAGCCTTAGGTGCAGGAGAGTTTTGTAGATGTACTCTATTGTGACTGGGTTCCTTAACTCTGCATTTTAATTGGCTGTGGTTTTTTTTTTTTTTTTTAATCTCTTGCAAAGAGAAGTTACATTGATGTGGGGTGTAGACTACACTTATCTGTGGGTATAAGGACAAATGTGTGGATTGTTGTTAGGGATTATACTGGTTTAATAAAGTAGTAGTTGTAGGTTCTCCTCTAAGATGACTTCACTAACACCAAGTAGTTGATAGGTTTCCATTCCCAGGCATGAATAATCTCTGGTTGAAGAGGTTCTAAGTCCAGTTAGAAAGCTACTACTACTTGGTGGTGGTGGTACACACCTTTAATCCCAGAACTTGGGAGGCAGAGGCAGGCGGATCTCTTGAGGCTGGCCTGGTCTACATAGTGAGTTCCGGAACAGGCTACTCAGAGAAACCCTGTCTCAAAAAACCAAACTATCCAAGCAAGCAAGCAAGCTGCTAGTTACTGTCAAATATGTGAGCCACCACTGCACTCTTAGGGCTACCCTGCCGTGCTAGTTGTTGATGTGGTTCATAGATGTCATAGCTGGGTAGGAGGTGTTTGCTCCTTTCCTCTTTTGGAAGCTTGAATGGTGCCTTCTGGTACCACGACAGCTAGTCTTCAGGGAGGAGGCATTCAGGTCAGTTCCAGCTCAGGGGTTTCTGGGCACCGTTTCTGAAATGCCTGGTGTCTTCTGCAGTAGGCACTTAACTTCTACCTCAGGGAGCTGGGGAAGGGGGCTGCAACCAAGGCAACAGAAACAGGCTGTATGTTTTGGTAGTCTTCTGGACAGCCCTGCTTATCAGGTTAATTTAAAGCATGACTCTAAATTCCAATACTTGGGAGGCTGAGACAGGAGGACTGTGAAAAGTTAAGAGGCCGTGGGGTTGGAAAGAAGCCTCAATGATTAAGAGCATCAGCTGCTCTTCAAGAGGACAAGGATTGGAGTCCCAGCACAAACATGGCAGCTCAAAACTGTCTATAATTCCAGTTGCAGATCCTTGTTTGGCCTTTACAGGCATTGCTTGCATGTGGTACAGACATATATGCAGGTAAAAAATCCAACACATAAAATAAAGTTTAAGGTCAGCCTGAGCTACATAGTAAGGCCTTGTCTTTTTTGTTTGTTTGAGACAGGGTTTCTGTACATAGCCCTGGCAGCCCTGGAACGTACTGTGTAGACCAGGCTGGTCTCCTAACTCAGAGATACGCCTCCTGAGTGCTGGGCTCAAAGGCGTGTACCATCACAGCCTGGCTTCAGTCTATTGAGAACGAGTATGTAAAGCTGCAGAGTAAAGCCTGTACTTAGAAGGTGGAGGAGGAGGGGCATTCATTCTTTTTTCTCCATCTACAGCCAGCCCCACAGGCTCCAGAGGCGCCATCCTTGGACTCAGCCCTTGCTTCTTCTCTGGATCCTCAAGCACTGGCCTGTACTCCAGCTTCTCCTCTGGACTCACTGTCTCCAACTTCTCTCCAAGATTCTGAGGCCCTGGACTTTGAAACCCCTTCTTCTCTGGCACCACAGACACCAGACTCTGCTTTGGGCTCTGACACTGTCACTTCTCCCCAGTCCCTGCCACCAGTTTCCCCACTGCAGGAGGACAGAGGAGAGGGAAAACTGGGGAAGGCACCAGAAGTAGCAGAAACCTCAAAGGATGAGAAGGAAGAGGCAGCAGCAGTACTAGAGCTGGTGGGATCTATTCTCCGGGGCTGTGTCCCTGGAGTGTACCGAGTCCAAACTGTGCCCTCTGCCCGGCGCCCTGTGGTCAAATTCTGTCATCGGCCTTCAGGTCTTCATGGAGACATCTCCCTCAGCAACCGGTACTTTTGTGTTGGGGTTCGGGAATGTTCTGGGGTGTATGAGGAGTGAGTCCTGACTTGGAGGGGCTTATGCCTGCTGAACTGAGCTTCTTTTCCTTAGGTTCAGTCCTCCTTTCTCCCAATTATGTCACCTATCTGGCTTTCTGGAAGAAGGGAGGACTGAACCTAAGGAAAAGCAGCTCGGTTCAGCAGGCACAAGCCCCTCCAAGTCAGGACATGAGCTACCACACCTTGCTGTTGAGCAGTCCTATATCAACAGCATGAATGGTGACTTTACAGGATGAACATGTGGAATGTATTGTTGGCCAAGGTTCAGTTGGTACATAGTCCCCCTCCCCCATCCTCAGGATCCAACACAGGGCTTCATGAGTGCTGGGCAAATGTCCCACCATTGAGCCACATCCCTAGATCTAGTCAATGTTCTTTTGCATACTCCCTCATAAGATCAGTGTTTCAGCAAAACTTTGGGAGAAACTCTTGGTGTTATTCTAGCTGGTTCTAGTCTGTAATGAAAGACGGTGGAATACTAGGACATTCTAATACCTTTGTTTCTCATGTCCTAGGCTGGCCTTATACAACTCCCGTTTCCTAAATCTCTGCTCTGAGATGGATGGTCGAGTCCGGCCTCTTGTGTATACTGTACGTTGTTGGGCTGAGCATAATGGGCTGTCAGGTGAGAATGAAGACAGATTTGACCCAAGTTGGTGTCAGGTGAAGACGTAAGAAAAAAAAGAGGTGGGTACAGGAATGAGGGCTTGTAAATACTTCTCCTAACTATAATTATTATTATTCAGGGGGCGGCCCCCTTCTCAATAACTACGCCTTGACACTGCTAGTGATCTACTTTCTTCAGACCAGAGACCCTCCAGTGCTTCCTACTGTGGCCCAGCTCACCCAGAGATCAGGTACAGCCTTTACTGTCACTGTCTCAGCTTTATCTCTTTACCTTTCAGATGCTCTGGAATGAGATCTTGATCATCACTCATTTTTCTACCCGTTCCTCCTCAGTCTTCTTACGTACAGGCTGACCCTCTCTTCTTACTGTCACAGGTGAAGGGGAGCAGGTAGAAGTTGATGGCTGGGACTGTAGTTTCCCCAAGGATGCCTCAAGACTGGAGCCCAGCACCAACGTAGAGCCTCTCAGTGAGTCTGGGGAACCTAGTAGAGAACTGATAGTGATATTAAGCTCAATAACAGGGAACACATATATTTGTGTGTGCAAGGCATGGTCTTCACAGTAGCCCATGGCTGCTGAAAACTGTATCCTGGGCAGGTAAGTAAGAGATGTATTTTCCAGTTACACTCCTCTGTAGAGCAATCATCTGGGGCAGGACTTGGCTGAGGAGCTGGGTTACTCAGGACACTTCTGAAGCCCAAGGAAGGGAAGAAAGTCCTACTGAAGTAGCTGCAGGGATATCCCAGTTATGGCTTCTGGGTGACCCCCTTTTTCTAATCTGCCTCCTTCAGGTTCCCTGCTGGCCCAGTTCTTCTCCTGTGTTTCTTGCTGGAATCTTCCTGGCTCCCTGCTGTCCCTGCGGGAAGGTCAAGCATTGCTGGTAGCAGGGGGCCTGGCTTCTGATCTCTGGGAAGGGCTGCGCCTTGGCCCCATGAATCTCCAGGACCCCTTTGACTTGAGTCACAATGTTGCAGCCAATGTGACCAGCCGGGTGGCTAAACGTCTTCAGAGCTGTTGTGGAGCAGCAGCCAGTTACTGCCGAAGTCTGCAGTACCAGCAACGGTCCTCCCGGGGTCGGGACTGGGGACTGCTCCCACTTTTGCAGCCCAGCTCCCCTAGCTCCCTCCTGTCTGCCAAGCTCATCCCTTTACCCGCTGCCCCCTTTTCTGAGATAATTATGGCTGTGGCCCGTGTGTTAAGGGAAGCACTTGGGTGCCACATAGAACAGGGAACCAAGAGACCACGGTCAGAAGGTGCCAGCACCAAAGACTCTTCCCTGGGAGGGACAAACAAAAGACAGAGAGTAGATGGGCAAGAAAAGAGCTGTGAGGAAGAGAAAGAGGAGCCACAGGGATGTTCAGGGGACAACAGTGAAAACAAGGTGGAAGAAATGGTAATAGAGTTGCAAGAGGCACCTCAGGACTGGGCCTTGTTGAGCTCTGGACCACCAGGGGAGCTGCCCCTGATGACTGCAGAGTGTCTAGACAAGCCATTTGAGCAGAAGCCCATGGAACCTGAAGTGGCTGGAGAAGGGTCTCAGGGTGAGATAGGGAAAGAGGCATCACAGTCGTCATCAGTGAGCTGGCGCTGTGCCTTATGGCACCAAGTGTGGCAGGGGAGGCGGCGTGCCAGGAGACGATTACAGCAACAAGCCAAGGAGACAGACAAACGATGCCCCACCACTGGAGCAGAGTGGCTGGCAATGGAGGCTCGTGTAACCCAGGAACTGAAAGGACCAAACAGTGAGCAACAGAGGCCAGAGGGGGAGCCCCTCCTCACCTTTGTGGCATCTGTCTCCCAAGCTGAGCAGACGCTCACTGTGGCGCCACTCCAGGATTCTCAAGGCCTGTTCCCTGGTCTTCATCATTTCCTACAGGTTTTTCTCCCTCAAGCATTTAAAAATCTCCTTAAGTGAGGAGCCAAACCTCAAGAATAAAGCTGCTAGTTTATTTACTACAGACACTGGACGCCTTTAATTTCCTCCTTTTTGCGCCTTTTCCCTCTGCCCTGCCTGGCCACGCTAAGCAGCCCTGTTATGTCCACCTCAGAGGTTTTCTTCCCCCCTTATACCACTTTCATAGGCAGTGCCTACACAGTTGGCCTGCTGCCCCAGGTCAGGGAAACCACCACGAATTTGGGCTTAGAATTTGCGTTTCTATCATTTAACACGAAAAGGAGTTCAAATTGTCCTCAAGTTGGATACGAGATTTTCAAATTTGGCTATGTGTAAACTACTGTATCAAAACTAGGCTGCCTTACCTGACCCTCTGGGCGCACTTCAGCCTGAGAGGTGCAGGTGACACGGCAAGTTGGTCCGGACCCGCCCTCCCCCACCCGCCTTTGTTGTGAAAGTTAACGGCATGGTAGTTTAATCGGAGTAGACCTACTTTCAGATGTTTCGGCCATGGGCCCCAGCTGTACTGACATCCCTTTATACAAAAACTCGAACAGGAACAAAAAGAATTTAGTAAATTGCCACCCCTTCTTGCCACAGTTGCTGCAGTTCTCTGGCGCTATAAACGGTCGAGGGGCGGTGCTTCCGCCAGGTTCTCACACTTTCCCCTCCGGCTCCTATCAGGCTTTCGATTGGTCGCTCAGGCCTGTCCAGAACTACACTACGCAGGCGTCCGCTCTTTGCACTCCAGGCAGCGGGCCCCACCCCTTGCTTTTTCCAACTCAGCGCGGCTGGAGACGGAACTGTCGTGCGTATGCCTTTTATGCCGTCCTCGCTTTCCGGCTGCTGTTTTCACACGGCTTTCCCCTTCCCCTCT
Source organism: Meriones unguiculatus (assembly GCF_030254825.1). Lineage (NCBI taxonomy): Eukaryota > Metazoa > Chordata > Mammalia > Rodentia > Muridae > Meriones > Meriones unguiculatus. Next base: position 27,639,792 of record NC_083349.1, read on the forward strand.
CCCTTGTCTCTCTGGCGGCTTACTTTGCGGCAGCACCGACAGCCCCACCCCCTTTCTCTGCGGAATCACCATGGCGGCCGGGGTGAGTTTGCCGGCTCCGGTGATCCGGGTCACCCTATCCACCGCCATCCTTTGCCTGAGTTGGGCCAGTCGGCTCCGGGGGAGTTTCAGACCCAAGCGGAGAGCCGATCTGGGATCCACAGGCCGTACCGTCGGAGAGCAAGCTTCCTAGGGCCTGGAGGGGAACTGAGGCTGGGGCTCGGAGGCCAGAGGTGGAATGTTCTGGGGTTGAGGAGAAAAAGAGATGTTTGGGTCACTACTGTTTGGATCTTTAAAAAGTGGTTTAGCCTCATTGCCATTTTGAGATGGGGCGACTGGGCAGGTTGGTGGAACTTTTGCGACCGTATTTGTGGGTCAACAACGGGGACAGTGAAATGGAGAGGGTGTTTGTGCAGGGGCAACTGGAATAGTTTTTTGGGGAGGTTTGGGAGCCAGAGAGTCAAGGAGCAGTGTGATGTGAGACCCTTTGGACCCCGCTGGTGAGGTTTTAAAAGGGAAACGACTGGGAACACTGAGGATAGGACCAAGGGAATGTTAATGCGCGACGAGAAAAGAAAGGCTTTTTAGGATGAGCTGGACATGCCGATAGATCAGGGTGGTTATTCTGAGGGGAAGTTTGAAATCTCTTGGTCTCTGTGTGTGTGTGTGTGTGTGTGTGTGCTTTTGAAGCGGTACTAGCCTGGCGGTAGTCAGATATCGGGTCACCAGGAATGAATGAAACAAGGGCTCTGGGAGGAATGGGTGTGAGTGCGTGTGTGTTTGGACAGATGGAAGTCTGACGGGACCAGAAGTTTTAAAGGGAAGAATGCTCCTAGAGTTGTCCTTAAGGGAGGTCACATCTGTCGGCAAGCTTTATTTAGCAGCTGGTATGCAGTTTTGTTCTTGGTATTTCAGAGGACTCTGATTACATAGGGTATAGGTTCACCAGGAGAGAAAATGAGCAGAACACATTGGAATTTCATGGAAGTGCGAGTAGGGAGTGGCTTTCAGGATTCTTTCCTTATGTCCATCTTCGACCCCATCTCTCGTAGACCCTGTACACATACCCTGAAAACTGGAGGGCCTTCAAGGCTCTCATCGCTGCTCAGTACAGCGGGGCTCAGGTCCGCGTGCTCTCCGCACCACCCCACTTCCACTTTGGCCAAACCAACCGCACCCCCGAATTTCTCCGAAAATTTCCTGCTGGCAAGGTGAGTAGTAGAGCCATTATTCTGCAGATGACCTCCATGGTGTGTTCTTTAACATTGAATAGTTTTTAAGAAATCTCATGGGGTCAGGGATGGAGCCTTAAGAAAGAACCGAATTTGACTGTCCAAGCACTTAACAGGAAAAAAAGAAAATTGAAAGCTTCTGGTAATCCCAGTACTCTGGAGACTGAGGCAGGAGGATTGTGCAAGGTCAGCCAGCTCATGCAGTTTAGTAAGACCCTGTCTCTGAAAATAAAATGTTGGAGGTTATCTGGGATTATGAAGGGAAAATTCACAGCTGCTCAGTGACTGTTAAGAGTTACAGACCTGCTTTATATTTGTGGTATGAAATGTATTTTGGCCAGGTGTTATGTGTTCACATATCTTAAGTATCTCTTGTGAGTTGGATTCTAATCTCAAAGGGCTTGAGTAGAGCTAAATATCCAAAGCATGGAGGAGGGTAAGTCCTGTGTGTGGATTGTACCTAATGCCCTTGGAGTTGTAGATGCAGGACTTCTGATGACGTCCATGTTTGACTCAATCAATCAATCACTGTTTGTTTGTTTGTTTGTTTGTTTGTTTATTTTGAGGTGGGGGTCTCACTAACCCTGGCTGGTTTCAGACTCAAAAGAGTTCTAGGTATAGGGCAACACTTTTCAGCCGTGTTTGAATTCTTACTCCAGACAGCAAATTCATACCAAGGGATACCAAGTATTTTTCATTTCTGAGTTTCAGATAATGTTAGGAGTTTGCATAGCAAGGAATGTGTGTCTTAACATACTCTTACTTAGAATAGTTCAATCAAGAGAATTTGCTAGTGAGAAATCCCTGTGTGTTTGACTTTTGTGTTTTCCTTACTTTGTCCTCAGGTTCCAGCATTTGAGGGTGATGATGGATTTTGTGTGTTTGAGAGCAATGCCATCGCCTATTATGGTAATTTGTGGGGATACAGTATTGAGAGGTTCTGGAGGTGAGGCCATAGAAGTGGCTAGGAGTGCTGCAGTGGACAAGGTGGAATCGTAGAGACCTGGGTTGGTTTTGGCATGATCTCAAAGTTGTAAGCTTTTTGTTCTGCCCTTGCAGTAAGCAACCATGAGCTGCGTGGAAGTACGCCAGAGGCAGCAGCTCAGGTGGTGCAGTGGGTGAGCTTTGCTGACAGCGACATTGTTCCTCCAGCCAGCACCTGGGTGTTCCCCACCTTGGGCATCATGCACCACAACAAACAGGTACACTTTAGGACTTGAGGAGAAGCTGGGGTGGAGATGGGGTCAGTTCCTGCATTTTGGGAATAGGAAGTAAAATAGATGGAGAGAAGATGGCCAGGAGCATGTAGGCAGTGCAGTTAGCATCATTATGGTGGAAATATTCAAGTCCTGTTGACCATGAAGAAATACAAAATGAATGTTTCATTCCTGATAAATTTCAGGTGATCCTAGAGTCTAATGATAGAGGATGGGGGTTGAGCCAATGCTGTTTAAAGGGCTTCTTTAGTTCTGTTAGTTGGTTGGGGGTAATGAGGAAAGGACTCTGTACCCACTAAAGATGAGTATTCAAAACAACAGGCCACTGAAAATGCAAAAGAGGAGGTGAAGCGAATCCTGGGGCTGCTGGACACTCATTTGAAGACAAGGACTTTCCTTGTGGGTGAGCGAGTCACACTGGCTGATATCACAGTTGTCTGCACCCTGTTGTGGCTCTATAAACAGGTAAGGTTTGTAAAGAGCTCGTTTGACAGGGGTAGACCAGTACTGGGGTACCCCAGGCTCTGCTTAGGACTCAGACCATTCAGTGAGTAGGAATCCCAGGATTGAGTACTGTGATGGTTTTCATCTTAGGTGACGTTGCTTAAAGAGGATAGTGAGTTTTTCAGTGAAGGCGTTTGAAGGACTGTGTTGTGTTTTATACCTCACACTTGGGGGGGGAGTCATCTTATTTAGCAAAATAAATCTAGTAGTCACCCCACTATACCTCATTTTGGGTGCCCTGGCTCCGCTACTCTTGTATAGGCTCTGCTACAGCCTTTTGTTGAATCAAGCTTTTTGAGACAGGTGTGTGTGTGTGTAGCTGGTCTTTTACTACTTTGTGGGTTCTTTTCCCACTTTTACCCCCTCTCCATTTTACCCCCTATCACTAGATGGGAGAGAAAGGATAGAGAGAGAGATCCTTGGATCTGTATTTTCTTGTTTTCTACTAAGAAATCACAATCAACAACCATTTATCCTGCCTTTTGGGACTCTTAACATTTACATACCCTCTAGAAAATTCCCAGAATTCCACACAATTACTAGAGCACAAGGCAAGTTATAGCTGCTGTGGACAGTCCAAAGCAAGTCTATATCCCTCTTACCTGGGATTAAAACAAAAACATTCTTAAAATATTTCTGTTTTTTTTTTTTTTAAAAACCAAAATTTCAGAATTCAGAAATATACACAGAACAGGGTTTTTCTGTGTAGCCCTGGCTGTCCTGGAACTCTACTTTTAGAGACCAGGCTGGCCTTAAACTCAAGAGATCAGTCTGCCTCTGCCCCCCAAGTGCTGAGATTAAAGCCATCGCCACCATGCCCACCTTTAACTTTTCAACTTTAGACATGAAATGTTTGTCTAAAAGAGCAAAATATTAAATACTTACATAGAATATTAGTATATGAAGGAATGGGAACAACCATCCTTTTAGACTGAACCATAAAGATGGTAGAGAAAGAAGTACCCAGCATTCCAGGACTGAGATAGGAGGATCATGATGTGAGAGGTCCACCAGGGTTATGCAATAAAACAAAAGGAGACTGGAGAGCTATCTCAGCAGTTAAGGACATTGGCTTTCTCTTTCAGAGGATCAGGGTTTAATTCCCAGCATGTATAATGCCTCACAATCATCTGTAACTTCAGTTTTAGCCTTTGACTTTTGGATCTAACACTGTCTTCTGACCTCAGAGGACATAGCACATATGTGATACACAGGTATATATAGGCAAAACACTCATATACATAAAAAAAATGCACTCTTTCTTTGAAAATGAAGGAGTCCTCAAAGAGATGTAGGCATTTAAGGTACTGATTTGGCGGGATGGAGAGAAAGGTGGATCCGGAGGTAAGGGTCTTATGCTCTGGTTTGAAATCTGTTCATCGCTTTTCCATTGTTGATTTTGCTTCTGCTGTTCCATCCTGGCAGGTGTTAGAGCCTTCTTTTCGCCAGGCCTTCCCCAATACCAACCGATGGTTCCTTACCTGCATTAACCAGCCCCAGTTTCGGGCAGTCTTGGGGGAAGTGAAGCTATGTGAGAAGATGGCCCAGTTTGATGGTAAGTCTGAAGAGACTGAGCATGTGCTCAGGGTCAGGGTCTGCTTTGCTCCTGTTGGCCCCTTTGCATAGCCAGAACATGAGTATCAAACAGCAACGGACGTTTCCATTGAAATGCAGTGCTATGTGGTAATGTCTGTTGTTCCCTGAGGTTTGTTTGCTTGTCCTAGCTATCACTTTTCCCCTGCTAGCTGCCTGATTTGGAGGAAAAAAAAGACTATATTTCCTTTCCTCACTCCTTTACCAGCTAAGAAATTTGCAGAGAGCCAGCCTAAAAAGGACACCCCAAGGAAAGAAAAGGGTTCACGAGAAGAGAAACAGAAGCCCCAAGCTGATCGGAAAGAGGAAAAAAAGGCAGCTGCCGCAGCTCCTGAGGAGGAGATGGACGAGTGTGAGCAGGCACTGGCTGCTGAGCCCAAGGCCAAGGACCCTTTTGCTCACCTGCCCAAGAGGTAAGCATGTTGGAAGGTGTTCTTAACCTTTGTTCTGCTCACACTCATCTAGGGCTGCCGTCTCAGGTTATTAAATAAATACTAGTGGGTGTAAGTGTAGTCCAGGCTGGCTTGTGAGGCTGTGAGCCATTAGAATGCCCCTGAATTTCTGATTGATGTTCTTGCCTCCATCTGTGATTTTTAGGTATGTACCAATATGGAAGTCTTAGGTTGGTTTGGTTTTTGGCTTTTTGAGACAGGATTTCTCTGTGCATCCCTGGCTGTCCTGGAACTCATTTGTAGACCAGGCTAGCCACAAAATCAGAGATCCACCTTCCTTTACCTTTTGAGTGCTGGGGTTAGAGGTATGTGGTAACACCACCTGGCTCCCCTTTGCTGTTCTGTTTTTTTTTTTTGTGTGTGTGTGTGTGTGTGTGTGTGTGTGTGTGTGTGTGTGTGTGTGTGAAGGTTTATTTATGTATATGAGTGTTCTGTTTGCATGTACACCTGTATTCCAGAAGAGGGCATCGGAATCCGTTATAGATGGTTGTGAGCCATTATGTGGGTGTTAGGAATTGAACTCAGGAACTCAGCTCTTCCAGTGCTCTTAACCTCTGATCCAGCTCTCTAGCCCCCTTTCCTTAGTTTTTTAAGACAGGGCATCACTGTGTAGCTGTGGCTGTCCTGGAACTCTGCATAGATCAAGTTGGTCTCATCACCTGCCTCTGCCTCTTGAATCCTGGAATGCACCAGCATGCCAGAAAAGTCCCTTTAGTTGTGTTATATGACTTTGTTCCCCTGGGTACATGTGCAGAGGATAGGGCTCAGTGGAGATTTCTTATGTTTTAATGTTTTCCTATATGGCTCCCAACCTTTTCCTTCTTCCTTCCTTCCTTCCTTTCTTTCTTTTCTTTTCTTTTTCTTTTTCTTTCTTCTTTCTTTCCTTTCTTTCTCTTCTCTTTTCTCCCCCCCCCCCTCTCGCTCTCTTTGAACCTGGAGCTTGCTGTTTCTGCTAGACTGGCTGCCAGCCCCCACTATCCACTTATCTCTGGCCCTCCATCCTAGCACTGGAGATTGCAAATGCTGGCCACCATGTGCAGCTTTTGTTTAAGTGCTGGGGATCTGAATTCAGTTCCTTGTGTTTGCATAGCAAGCACTTTACTCACTGAGCATGCCTTCGCCCTCTTGGAATTCTCTTGAACAGATGGGCAAAAGCAGAGGTTAGAGTGGAATTTTTGTGTGTAAACTTATTGTTTTTTGGAGGTAGGGTCTCACTGTGGCTCAAAGGCAGCCTCATAGGCCTGCCTGTGCATCCCAGCTGTGGTGCATGCTTGGTTTGGTTTGGTTTTGAAGCAGGGTCTTTCTGTGCAGACCAAGCTGCTTTGAGCTTGCAGGGCCTCTTGCTCTTACACCTCAAATTTCAGGAATGACTCCAAAGTCTAGCATCTCTGCTTTTCTGACCACATTCTCTGCCCTTCCTAAAGCCATTTCTTTGCACTGTACTGATCTTTTGAGGCTTCATTTTCTCCTTCCGGGGACCATTGAGGAAATGCAGGTAAAGAAAGGGAAGGATTATTTTGTCTCATGATTTGATTGATGGTCACCAGGAATAATCAGAACAGAGAGAGATGAATACTGTGGTTCACTCACTGTCCCTTCTTACTCATCCTGGGACCCCAGTCCTTAGGCTAGTGCTGCCTAATAGTGAGACCTTATCATCTAGTCTGTTAAAGTTCCCTGGAAATCTCCTCAGTCATGTCCAGAAGTTGTCTCTCAGGTGATAAATCTAATCAAGTTGATTAAAGAGCAGCCATCCAGGTTCAGTTTTGACCTCTGCATTTTGGGATGTCTTAAGTGATTGCCTTATAAACCAGCATGTAGAAACATTCTGGCTGGAGAGATGGCTCAGAGTAACGTTAAGAGCACTCACTATTTGCTCTTCCAGAGGTCCTGAGTTCAATTCTCAGCAACCACACGGTGGCTCATAATCATCTTTAAAGAGATCTGGTGCCCTCTTCTTGCCTGCAGGCAGAACACTGTATACATAATAATAAATCTTAAAAAAGAAAAGATGAATCATTCTGGCTGGAAAGTGTAAATTGCAAGCATGGATTACACTAAGGGGCAGGGACTTCTAGCTGAGAGTCCTATTTTCTAGTTTTGTTAATTTGTTTGGTATGAGACCATGAAAGCTTCAAGTATAGCATAGCTGCTTATTGTTTTTTTGAGGGAGTGTGTGGTGTGGGTTTGAGATAGGGTTTCTCTGTGTAGCAACTCAGGCTGTCCTGGATGGAAACTTTTTCTGTAGATCAAGCTGGTCTTGACCTCAGGTATCCTTCTGCTTCTGTTTCCTGAGTGTTGGGACTAAAGGTGTGGGCCATCACCTCAGGAGTGTGGCTGCTCTTTAAGTTCTGTGTATGTGTGTGCATGCGCCAACGATTTAGAAGGTGTTGGGAATGGAAGTCTGGTTCATTTAAGTACATCTGCAGCTCTGCTCTTTAAGAGTGCATTGAGTTTTGAACTCAAGTGATTAACCTTGAGCCTTGTATCAGAATATATTTAATGAGCAAGAGTTTGTTATGTAAAAAAAACCCAAACCTATAACATACCCAATTATATATGCCGTTGTAGTGGAACATTTTTGAGACAGGGTTTCTCTGTGTAGCCTTGGCTGTCCTGGACTCAATTTGTAGACCAGGCTGGCCTTGAACTCACAGAGCTCTGTCAGCCTCTGCCTCCCCAAATGCTGGGATTACAGGTGTGTGCCACTGCACCCAGCTATCTAGACACTTCTTACACATAGTAAGTTGGTCTGTAGTGTGTGTGTGTGTGTATATGTGTGAGTGCGAGTTCCTGTTCCTGCCAGTCAGAGTGGCTCATTGATGTGTATGGAAGTCAGGACAATTTGGAGGAGGTCGGTTGCCTTTCTACCATGTGGGTGTTGGATATTGAAGCAGGCCATCAGGCACACACCTTTATTCTCTGAGCCATCTTGCTGGCCCTTATGTATCTTAGAGGATGTTTATTTAATGCCGCGATGCCCTTCTGGGATGCCAAAAGTGTTTTCCCGTAGGAATTTTTGTTTGCTGTTGGTTTGTGTGTTGTTTGGTTTCTTAGATATATTCTAATGTGTGGAAGGTGTCAGACTGTAGCTATGAGTGACCTTAACTCCTGATCCTCCTTGTCTCCGTCCAAAGTGCTGGGTTACTGACATGAGCCACCATACCTCACTTCCCTTAGTACAGCTCTGGCTGTCTTGAAACTCAGATCTATCTGCTGGCTTTTGTCTCCTGAGTGCCAGCATTAAAAGGAGTGTGCCACCGTGTCCAACATCCCTTAGACTTTTTTAATGTCATAAAATTGAAGCCAGCAATTTAACTGTCATTTGTTCAGGGTTTCATTCTGATTGTTTATGGTTTTATGGACATTTTTTTTAGGATGTTAGATACTGAATTTAGGGTTTCACGATGCTTAGACGAAGTGTTATGCACTCTAGCTATACCACCATTCCTAGCTTTTTGAGGCAGAATCTTGTTAAATTCCATGTGCTGACCATACCTGATCTGCATTATTTGGGGGTGGGAGGTTGGTAATGGAATGTGGAAAAAAATCCCTAGTGTTTGACTGGAAGGAGGAGGGTTTGTGGTTTTTCAGGTCCCTCAGATTTTTGTCTAGTGGACATTTTTGGAGAGTAATCTGGAACCTGTGGTAAAAGGGCAGATTTCTGGTTTTGCTACAATGTAACCTTGGACCAGCCTCCTCATTTAACTTCATCTGTGAAATGAGAGAAAGGTAGCTATAATCCAGGGGCGTTAAGGATAGAATGAAACAATATGATACTTAAACTATAGCTTTTGATTCGGGGTCTTACATAGCTCAGGCTGGCTTTGGAGCTTGCTGTGTGTGTCTAAGGACCTGCTTCTGTCTCCCAAACACTGAGAGGATGGCACAACCATTATTCACAGCCTAGAGAAATATTTATGTGAATATTTGAAACAATTCTGCTAATTCATTTTAACAGGATGTGGTAGATTGTGGCATATTCATATAGTACTACAAGATTATTTAGCTGCTAAAATTTCTTTTCAGGTAGGATTCCAGGCAAGCTTTGAACTCATGATCTGTTTGTTACTCAGTCTCGCAAATGCTAGGATTATGGTGTGCACTACCACACCTGGTAAGAATTATTCTTAGCATGTACCAGTATTAAATTGTTATAAATAAAACTTTAATAACTCATGGCTTTATCTGTGGAAACACAAAGGCCAAAGGAAAGGAACATAAAGTATTAGTTATCCCAATTCCTGAGATTATAGATTTCCTTCTGTCAATGTTCATTACTTTGTAAAAGTATGTATAGATTTATTTCTCTTTTATATGTATGCTTGCATGTCTGTGTACCATGTACATTCCTAATGCCTGAGGGCATTAGAAGGGGATGTCAGATCCCCTGGAACTAGAGTAAAGATGGTTGGGAACCATTTATAATTGGAGAGAGGGGTGGGGGAGGGAGATCTGAGCCATGGGGAAGTAAAACCTCCTGTGCTCATGCTGGCTGGCTTTCTTGCCTGGCTGCTGGGCATCTGACCCTGAGTGTCAGTTTACTTTGACAATAACCTGGACCGAAGAGCTTTTCAGTATGCAAACTTGTTACTGGACAAAGAGGGATGAGAGGACCTGAATGTACAGATTTAAGGTAGCTGCCCTCTGCTTGCATTCTGGTTCCAGCCTCTAACCAGAGAAGGCCTGTATGGTGGGAAGGGAATCTGACTAGAGCAGTGTGGCTCCTGGTAAAGGTCCAGGAGGGGCTAGAGAGGGAAAAACAGACTTTGCTTTTAGCCACCACCTGGGGGCAGCAGCTGTATCTACCTTGTTGGACTCTCCAGATGCTCTGAGTCTGGCTTTCTCAAGCATGTCAAGCATTCTTAGGCAGAGAAATGCCTTAGCTCTTGTTCATACCCCTCATTCTCTTCACTCATATGCTGTTAGTATCTGTCATTACGTTACAGGGATCACTTCCTTCAAGTTAGTAATTATTAAGTGAAAACACCATCGCATAGAGCTACTTTGCAGTCTCAATAAGGCTTTCTTCTGTGTGTTTCTTCTCTTCAGCACCTTCGTGTTGGATGAGTTTAAGCGTAAGTACTCCAATGAGGACACCCTCTCTGTGGCGCTGCCATACTTTTGGGAGCACTTTGATAAGGATGGATGGTCCCTATGGTATGCTGAGTACCGCTTCCCTGAAGAGCTCACCCAGACCTTCATGAGTTGCAACCTCATCACTGGTGAGAAGAGGAGTGGTTCTGGGAGGAGGAAGATAAGGGCAGTGAGTGATATGATTCCAGAGACTGGATAGTCTCCCTTTTATCCCTAGGAATGTTCCAGCGATTGGACAAACTGAGGAAGAATGCCTTTGCTAGTGTCATCCTCTTTGGAACTAACAACAGCAGCTCCATTTCTGGTGTTTGGGTCTTCCGAGGCCAAGAGCTTGCCTTTCCGGTGAGGAAGGTGCTGGGAGGAGTGGGCAGGAATATAGAAAACTGGGGGTCTTGAGCATGGGCTGGTGGGTATGGAGGAATATAGGAGCTATGTTCACATCAGTATGAGTTCTGGCATGTGATGTCATGTCTAAGCTGGAAGTTGGAAGTGGAGTGGCAAATGTCCAGTGTCTAACCATATGCCTCTGTACTGTTTTTTGTTTTTGTTTTTGTTTTTTTCTTTTTAATCCCCAGCTGAGTCCAGATTGGCAGGTGGACTATGAGTCATATACATGGCGGAAACTGGATCCTGGTAGCGAGGAAACCCAGACCCTGGTTCGAGAGTACTTTTCGTGGGAGGGGGCCTTCCAGCATGTGGGCAAAGCCGTCAATCAAGGCAAGATCTTCAAGTGAACATGTCTTGCCATCGCCTAGCTGCCTGCACCCACCCTTCAAGGGAGATGGGGGTCATTAAAGGAAACTGAACATTGCACACTCTCCTGTCATGCCTCCTTTGTGAGTGGTGGCTTCTTCAAAGCTGTTGCCTATGCCTGAGGCATCACTGTAACAGGGCAGAAGTTTTCAGAAGAGCAGAAGTAAAGGCCTGGCCTCAGTTTGGTCTCTATTGTTCAACTAGCCAAGGAAAATGAGAAACAGACTGGTTGGTGATGTGGGGCTTAGTTACTACCACATCTTTGGAAGTTGTGCCTCAGACCTTAACCACTGGAGAAAAGCATCTGCTGATAAAGCTGAGCTAAAGGGTAGCTCACAGTATGCAGAGGCATTTTCTGTCATAGCTATGTCCTCCGTGTCTATAGGGGTTGGGTTCCTGGAATCACCTCAGATCCTGTGGTCCTCATGCTTAGATACCTTAGGTGCAGTGTTTTAATGGGACCTAGATCTATCCAGTGCAGTTAAGAGCTCTGGAGAAAATTGCTATCTAGTTGATGGAATACTGGTGAGAAAACATCTGCTTGGCATGGTGCAGGTGGTTTTGTTGGCTGTGGGGTATACATGAGCACTGTGGTCAGACCCAGGGCTTTAAGCATACCAGCCCCCCAATTCCCAGTTTTTCCTGTGTAACTATTGGATAGGGAAGGCTCATTTGCTCACAGATGCCTTACGGGGTAGGTGGGTGAGTGGGTGGGTGGGTGACCCTGTAGCTTAAATGGTGCAAACACTCTAGAAGACTAGTTACTTGGTAGACACTGGCCCGTTGGTCCTAACCTGGCTGTGATCAGTTCTAATCATATCCTTAGTTTTAAAGCTATGTTTGTGTGCACATGCTGTGAGATTGTGCAGGTACCCCTGGAGGCCAGAAGAGGGCAGAGCTGGCCCAGTGTTAAGTACTGGGAGCTACACCCAGGTCATCTGGAAGAACAAATGTTCTTATCTGCTGAACCATTGTTTAGCTTCTAGCTTGTTTCTGAAGCAGTTCTTGCCATATAGTCCAGGCTGGATTCAAACTTAAGGCTCTGCCTCAGCCTCCCAAGTGTTAGAATTGTAGGTGTGGGTGTTTGGTATCCCTGCTTTCTAACAAGGAACATTAGAGGTGGAGTAGGTAGCCCCTGAATACTAAGGGGATACTAGAATACTAAGAATACTAAGTTGTTGTGATTGTTACCTAAAAATTTGCTGAGGCCAATGGTTGCTAGTTAGCCCCCTACTTTGAACTTGTTTTATAACCTTTTCAGAATTTTGGTGTCCCCACACCCCCAGACAGGGTCTCACTGTAACCTAGGCTAGACTAGGCTAGCACTGGTCTTTCCTGCTTCAGCTTCCCACGAGCTGGAGTTACAGGGATTGGACATATCCAGGTGTTTCCCTGAGTTTGAACAGCTCACTCTAGGCGGGGTGCATGCTTAAGTGGTAGAGTGCTTGCCTAGTGCACATGATGCTCTGTGGTCATTTACTGCATAAGTTGGATGTGGTGGCACATGGCTATAATCTAGCAGAGGCTAGATTGCTGCAGGTTTGAGGCCATCCCGAGTACTACCAGCACTGTTGGTGCTACATGATAAAACTGTCACTGAAAGCAAAGAAGTTCAGGTTTGGTGGCTCCAACCGTTCAAGAAGTAGAGGCCAGTGTGACCTACCTGAGAACCTGTGTCAAAAAGCAGATGAGTTAGAAACTAGTGTGTGCAGGAAGTTGGTTTCCTTCATCTCTGGTACATGTGTGTGTTTGTTTTTTATCCTGCCCCCTTGGACCTGCTGGGTATTTTTTTAAGAGTGGGTGGTTAGCGAGAGCTGTAGTTTGGAATCCACATAGCCCAGGATGAGTTGGTTCTTGCTCCAACACTGTTCCCAGGCAGCTCATCTTGAGCGAGATCCAAACTTGTCTGCTGTGCAGTGTGGCCTCATAGGTGTTCTCACAGTACTAGATGCTGGAGTGGGGTGTGTCCATATCTTTGTTGCTGGGGCCTCACTGAACCTGTCAGACTCCTAAATTCCGTTTCCCACCCCACCCCCTCAACTTGTGCAATTTTCTACTTCTTGTCCCCTTTTTTTCCCCAATAGCTGAAGATTGAGGCAAAAAGGGTACCTTTTGTGCTACTTAAGGGCACAAAAGCCTAGGAGAGAGGCCTGACTGTAAAAAGGTAGAGTTCCTTGGGGTGGGCCAGCGTTTGGGCGGTAATCAGCCTGGCAGCCTTCTTGATCTGGTCTGGAGGTGGCCAGGGACCCTTACCTTCAGCTCCCCTCTGTCTCTGAGCCTGCAGGAAGGGTGACTCATATGCACATCCTGCTTCATGCTTCTAACCCTGTTTGGCGGTTTGGTGTAGGGTAAAGGGTGGGTAGGTTGTTAGATAAAGGGCCAGTACGCATAGGTTAGGCATCTGAGAAGAGGTTGTGGAAGGCTGTTGTGATGGACCCCTAGGAAAGAGTTAACAGGAGCTTCTATTGGGGGCTGGTGCAGAAAGGGGAAGCACATCTGGAGTTAGTTCTGTCCCGCCCTGCCCTGGGGAGGCCTGAGTCACCACACTGCCAGCCTGGCCTTCCCGAATCAAATTGCAGCTTGGGCTGGAGGCGTCTTGTAAGAGCCTAGGTCTTCTCTGCCGTCAGCCACCAGTACAAGCACGAGCCTGTGAATGTCTCTGGGCGTCAGGTAGTTTTCCCTGTGTGCCTGTGTGCCGCCAGCCACTGTCTAGAGTTGGCAGCACTGCCTACAACAAGCTGGCCGAGTTCGGGGTCAAGGGCAGAGGGGAGGGTGTTGGGAATGGGTCAAGCTGAGAACACAGTAGGATCTTGGAAAACTAGTAGAATGAGGGAAGGAAGCCATTGTATCCACTTACTGGGCAGAATCTCCGCTCAAGGAGGTTGAAAGAAACCAGGGGGGTGTCAGGGTCTAGAGTTGCAGTCGCCTCACTCAGAATCTGTACAGAGCCTGGAGTGTGACTGGAAATGCAGAGCCTTGGTTTAGTTTGTAGGTAAGTTGGTGGATCTTAAGTAACTATTTATTGTAGCTTTGTGGGCAATTCTGCATAAATCTTTAAAGTCCTTCCATGATAGACTTAGGTTTTTCCCCCATTCATGTTAGATCTGGACAGCTGCTGCTCTCTGGGTTGGACCCATCCCTCCAGCTGCCCACATGCCCCAAATGTGCCACTTCCCCTTTTGAAAGATGTGCAGGGGGGGCGGGGAGTTCTAAAGTGTTGAAGAGGAATGAAGTGTTTTGAGGGCCCCACCCAGGCATTTCTGAAATTAATAAAGTTTCCTTGACAACCAGCAGTCCTCAGAACGTTCCTCCATACATATGCTTCATACATTTGGCCATAAACCAAAGGTATTTTAACATCCCAGTTTGTTCTGATCCTTTGTGTGTTTGATGTAGTTAAGGGTCCACTTGTGCTGTGCAGTTGAAATATGGATGTCCCTGAAGGTTAGAGAAGCTACCACCTGCTCCTGTCTGTGTGCACTAATCAGGCTGGCATGGCTCCCAGAGAGTAGGCTGTCTCTTACTCTAGTGGAGTTCTGGGATGTCCTGTGCTCAAGTACCTAGGGCTGGGGTAGAGACCCTTCTCCAGGGAATGACTTCAGAGTGTCGCTATTCACTTTAATCATGGAGGGAGAGAAGGTGGGACTGGGAGGAGAAAAGGGAAGGGGCTACAAGGATGTAAAGTTAAATAAATGAGAAAAGGGAAGAATACCTTGGGTTCATCTTGGTTGTGTTTCTGGGTCCCTTCAGTTTTCCAGGTCTCCCTTTTATTTCCTTGACTTCTTCAGGGAGCCTGTTGATAATAGTTTGGTTCTTTGAAAGAGGGTGTTCTATAGCCCACCCTAGCCTTGAGCTCTTTATATAGCAGAGAGTGACCTTATACTTCTAGTTCCCCTTCACCTTCCTAGTGCTAGGATTGCCAGGTGTGACATCCTGTACCCGGCTTATAGAATGTTGGGAGGTTGAACCCAGAGCTTTGCGCATGCTAAGTAAGCACTCAACCAACGGAGCTGTGTCTCCATGCCTAACACTGCACAGATCAGGAGCTGGTGGTCAGACTGTGGGACTATTTTTTGATAGGATCTCCCATGGAATGTGCCTCTATTTCCAGCTGTCCCATCCCCTTGCTGCAGCAGCAGCTGTTATGTGAAGGCCTCTAGCTGGCTCAGCCTTTTTACAATTATCTGGCTGGTTCTGCCAGGATTGGGGGTGGACAGTGAGGATGAGCAGACCTAATGGTAGTTGGGAGCATGGCAGGACATGAGGGAACTAGTGGAGGCTTAGGAGAGCTGGCTTTGAGGGCTGAGGAAAGGGTTGCCTAGGTCAGATAGGAGTGGGAAACAGCTGAACAGGAAAGGGAGGCAGAAAGGAAGTGAGGCCTGAGGTGGGACTGACAACCTTGTAGATTTAAGGGAGAGTGTTACAGCAGGACCCTAGCCAGTCATTAGGGAGATCCTCATTCCCCCTGACTCACCCAGCTGCAGAGCTATAGTGCACTTTCCAGCTGGGCCTTCACCATGTGGGGCTTGAGTCAGCCGGTTGCTTAGGGTGTTGGCTGACTTCTGGTGGCAATGCCGGGCCCTAGCCCCGCCCTGCCCCACCCATCCCTTTACCATTCATTTCTACTGTTAGGATAGGGGTTAGTGAACATATCCCTTTTATCCCATTCTCCAAATAGTAACTATCCACTTCTTTGACTCAGGCTCACAGAATGTACCTCAGGGACTGTCAGTAAGACCATCTCAGGTCATCCTTTATTTCACATGTGAATGAACTGGAGCCCAGAGAGGGGAAGTGACTTATCACGTACTTCCAAGTCTTAGTTCTTGCAGCCACATACTGAGTCACCTTTGCTCCAAAGTAGGAGAATGCTTCCCTCAGAGGACGATGTAATGACAGTGGACAACAGAAGGAAGCTTTTGGAGGGTAAGGAGAGGCTATCTTCCAAAGGTTCCAGCACTTCAGAGCTCTGTGCTAAGAAGCCTAGAAGTGAAACAAGTCCCAGGGCAGGGTCAGCTACAGCAATCTAAGTCCTGGGGCGGGCAGAGGGCATAGGGTGTAGCAGAGGCAAGATCGTGAATGACGGGAACCTTAACTATGTGGTGACTCAGGCTCTGGGCAGCCTAGGCCCTTCCTTCTCTGTCCTGATGTCCTTAAGCTGGGCTTAGGGAAGTATGGACCAAAGAGGGAGGGAAACCCAAGCTGGCATTCCTTTCTCCCAGGAAGGAAGAGGAAGTTGGAAAGCTGAATCCAAGGAAGAGTCAAAGCTAGTGTTCCCCAATCCCTGCCCCTCCCTGTCCCTCTAGGGAGGGACAGCAAGCTGGAGCTATTCTGTTCATCCCAGCTCCCTCCCTCTGCTCCTATTTACAACACTGCAGGCCCAGTCTGCGTACTTGTCCTCCTCTTCCTTTCCTCCCCTCCCTTAAGCAATCATGTTTTGTCTTGATTTTCCCCCTAATCGCCCACAGCACCCCCATGTCTAGAGTCTGTCCATTGCTGTGGAGGTACCCACCCTTCCCTCTACTTGGCTCTTTTCCTGCCTTCTGTTCCATTAGTCTTGTTCCCTAACTATCTTTAACTTGGACTCTACTTCGCCCTGAAGATTTCATTAGGACCCAGTGCCATGGAGGGATTCCCTTTATTACTCTGAGCAACTCAGGAAGTCCTTATTTGAAGTTTGAGGTTAGTTACAGGCTGAGATTTGCACTGAACGGAGGAAGAGTGGTCTTACTTGGTTTTGTATTTTGGTTAAGAGGGGAGAGTTCAGAATTTGAGAATGCATGAAAAAGGTTTAGATTCCAGAACTGCCTAATTGGTTGGATAGGAAAGAGCTAAGAGTAAACGGAGAAGGGCCTGTTTAACATGGTCTTCTAGGCCTGGGGCTTGGTGGGTGGAGAGGGTCTCTGGGGGAACCCCATGGCCCTCAAAAGAGTTGGCAGTCATTTTTCTGTTTTTAAAGGAGCTGTCCAAAAGGACCTCCAGTGGGGGAAGGCCGACATTTCTGAGGAGACTGCAAATAGGCAGCATACTTCCTTTCCAGGATCACACTTAAAAAGCTGTTAGGTTTTTTCTTTAATGTAGGGATTTCAGAAGAAGGGGCTGTGGCAATGAAGGGAGGGGAAGGGGAATCCCCTGGCAGAGGGCCCATCCACAGAGCTCCCCTTTGTGGTTACTATGGAAACAGGCATAATAGGAACAAAACATAGTCATGTTGCTTAGCAACCTAGGAGCCTAAGGTTTATCACACACACATACTCATAACTCTTTCATTTCAGGGAACCCCCCCAGGGTAGGAACGTCATTTCTGGAAGCTGGGTTATCCCAGTGACGAGTCCTAGAGCTCATGTAGCTTTGTTTGTGAGTCTGGAGGACTGAGGTGCGGGACGCCTCCGAAGGGTGTCACTCCTGCAGCTGACCTGAACCCTGGCCAGTGTTGGCAGCTGTCTGAAACCTTGAAGAAAACATGGGTTTTCTTTGCAATGTTAGGGCAGAGGTGACTCTTAATAGAGTGAGTGAGTGAGTGTATCTATGAAAGAGAGAGATTTGCTCATGCATCTGGTGTTGGGTATAGGGTAGCAGAAAAAAAGATGGGACAGAAAAGACAACTTAATTTTCTGAACAGAACTGGCAAGGAACTGAGAAGATGGGTAAGGGGTCTGAGCCATTCCTTTTGGACTCGGTGCCTGGAAGGCAGGGATTCTATCCTGCCCAGTTCCCTGTTGCCTACTGACAGAACTCTGGGCCCAGTATTCGATGGACAGTAATGTTTGTGCAGCTGCAACAAAGATCTTCAAGTAGGGGAATTGTTCCTTGAAGCCTGACAGTCTGGACAAGACTTGTGATAGAGAGGCAAGACACTTATACAAGGAGCAAGGGTGTTGGAGCCAGTTATATCAGGAGAGCATGAATTAAATTAACATGTCACTGAGGGCTGGGGAGATATATCTTAGTGGTGAAGTGTGTTCCTAGCATGGATGAGACCCTGGGTTTGATCCCTAGCACTACAATAAAAAACAAAAACGAAACAACTCTTGTGTTTCTGAGTGATTGCTGAATGTCTGCCAGTGCCCCCCTCCCCCAGTACAGGAAGAAAGAAAATCCCTTATCTTTAAGGAGTGTAAGTGACTAGGAATTTTAACTCTTCCTTTGCTGGCTATATGACTTTAGGTAAATCAGTAACCCCTCTGAGACCATTTCCTTATCAAGTGCCTCCATCTCAGGGTATGTGAGGATTAAGTGAGCTAATATATGAAAATCTGTTGCAGAATCACATACAATGGCCATTACAATGGGTGGGACAAGAAAATATGGCATGGGGTGTGGGTAGGAGGCAGAATTTCCACTTAAAACACTGAAAGAAAAATTGTGATTCTTTGAGGCAAAGGCCAAGCTGGGTTAGAACTATATAGTCCATGCTGGCTTGGAACTCAGTGACCCTCTTGCCCCACCCTACTGAGCATTCTGATTACAGGAACCGTCATATCTGTCTGAAAACTTGAAAACAACCCACTCTGGGTTTCTTAGGAAATCCCAGGTCTGGTTCCAATCACAGGATCATGATCTTTAAGGATCTGGGTTGAAGTGATCCCATCTCTGTTCTCTTAGCCTGAAATGGGACAGGAGCCAGTTCCCAGAACTCTGCCCTGACCAGGTATTCTTGGCATCATTAGCCCTGAATGAAGTGTCTGGACTGTTGCTAACTGTTGCCCTCCTGCCTTCTTTCCTGTTGACCACGAGGGTGGCCAGAACAAACACTAGGACAGATGCAATTGGCTCAGAGCTCAGGAAGCTCTCCCTCCTGAGGGGCCGATACAGTGTGTAGAGTTAAGGCGACTGATGCCCACATCCTTCCTTCTCTTCCTCCAACCACTCCTACCCTGCCTGGGATGCTCCTTGCAGATACCCCACGTCTTTGGGCTTTCATCACATCATAGCTACCTTCCTGAAAGCCCAGGAATAAATCAGTTTCCATTTGAACATACATAAGGAAACCTGTTCTTATAAGGAATCAAATGAAAATGCTTCTCTCTCTCTGTTTGAGATAGGGTTTCTCTGTGTAGCCCTGGCTGTCCTGGAACTCCCTCTGTAGACCAGGCTGGCCTCAAACTCAAGAGATCTGCCTGCCTCTCCTGTGATTAAAGGTGTGTGTCCCCCACATCCCTGGGGGAGAAGACTCTTCAAAGTTAAAAATCTGTTGATAAAGTTATTACCTGGTGACTTTTTGGGGGAGAGTCTGGGTAGAGAAAAAGGGAGACATTTACTTTTTTTTTTTTTCTTTTTTTTGAGACAAGCTATTATGTATTCCAGGCTGACTTTGAAATCTTTATGTAGACAAGGTCACAGATGAGCCTGACTCCTAGGGGTCAGGCCAGATAGCCTCAGAATGTGCCACCACACTAGACAGAAGCATAATTTTTATGGTTCTGGCTGTTTGTATTGCTTAAATTTCAAAGACTGGGTTGACACTCAGTTTTACAGTGTTCATTTCTCATGTAAGAGGCCTTGGGCTCAATTGCTAGTACTTACAAAACAAAAACAACACCTAGCAAATACCCTTCATCCTTATGGAAGCACTGATTTTTTTTTTTTTTTTTAATGACCACAGGGATTACCTGGCTTGCAGAATTGCAGAATACTTTATCTTATTCTTGGTTTATGTTTAAGAGATGGAATAAGGGGGCTGGAGAGATGACTCAGTGATTAAAGAGCACGGTCTGTTCTTTCCAAGGACCCAGGCTCAATTCCCAGCACCCACATGGCAGCTCAGAACTGTCTGTAACTCCAGTTCCATGGGATCTGACACTCACACAGACATATATTCAGGCAAAACACCAATGCTGTTTGTATACAGAGTCTCAAAATGTAGCCAAGGCTGGCCTCAATCTTACAGAAGTTGCCAGTCATTGCTTCTTGAGTGCTGAGATTAGAGGTATGCACCATTATACCTGACTCAATAAATGCCTGAGCGTGCATACAAAATGAATGAAATAAAATGTTGCGGTGAAGACTTATAATCTCAGCACCAGAGAGGGCAAGGTAGAATCACTCTGCAGATGAGGACAACCAAACCTTCACTGTGGATTCCAGGCCAACCTGGGCTACATTGTTTGGCTAAATCACAGTTGAGGGCTAGCCTCAGAAATGACTCCTTTTGTTCAGGCACTTGCTACCAAGTCTGATGACCTGTTTGATCCCGGTACCCAGGTGGGGAGGAGAGAACAGACTCTCACAAGTTGTCCCCTGACCTCCACATGTTCATACACACTGAAAAAAATAAGTAAATGAAAAAATATGACTGGCTCTTGAGGTTTATTTGTTTGTTTGTTTGGGTTGGTTTTTCCTGACAGGACAGCCAGCTCACTCTATAGACAAAGATCTGCCTGTCTCTGTCTCCTGAGTGCTGGGGAGTGCTGGGACTAAAGGCGTGCACCACCACTGCCCTGCTAAGTTTTATTTTTTTGAGAAGTGTTTCGGCCTGATTCTTACTGCATACTGCTGGGTGGTCTGGAACTCACTATGTAGGTCTTGGTGAGTGTGGGGGAAAGAGGTAGATTTTTTTGGGAAAGATTGAGCCTATGACAGACAGTGAGCTTGTGATGATGTCTGGTGGGGTTGAGAGAGAGAGAGAGAGAGAGAGAGAGAGAGAGAGAGAGAGAGAGAGAGAGAGAGAATATGAATGTTAGTGGCCAATTCTCTGCCTGTCTTTACACGTCCATGCCTGTCTGAATTTCTATCTACTCTTCTCCACCTCGGTGTGTCCATTATATATGTGTCTGCTGTCCATCCCTCCCTTCTGTTGTTTCCCTCCCCCCGCTGCCTGTACCCTGTGCGGTAACTGGACCTGGACACAGCCCCCAGGGCTGGCAGCAGACTTGGCTGATATTTTTAGCCTGTAAACATGTTTGCCATTTCAGAGGACAGGGCAGGGCTGGTCTCAGACCCAGCCCACTCATGATCTTGGAGCAAAGGTGCTCCTACCTCAGGCCAAGGTCTCAGTTCTCCAGCCTAAAGTGTCCTGGGGCATTTGGGAAGGAAGGGAAACTGGAGTGGGCACTTGGGTGTCCACCTGCTAGGGAGGGTAGAACTCGTGGGGAAGAAAAGAGAGAGAGAGAGAGAGAGAGAGAGAAGTGTGGAGGGGGGATGTAGCCAGAAGATCCCTGCAACCCCATCATTAAGCATTTAATAAAATCCCCATATAGTTAGAAGTGGCTGTGAGAAATGGCTGTAAATTGGGGAGCTGAGCAAGTTGCAAATGGGAATATGGGGGAGGAGCTGTGGGAAGGGCAGCAGAAGGACTGGGGGAGCAAAGAAAAAGCTGGGTCCTCAAGCTTAGAGGGGCATACCTTTAATCCTAGGGAGGCGAATCTGTGAGGCAGCTTCTAGCCAGTTCCAGGACAGCCGGGGCTACATAGACTGTGCCCCCTCCCCAAACTAAACAAAACACCCAAAAGGCATAGGGGGCGGTGAAGAGGGGACAGGGTTTACAGAAAAGGGTGAGCAGTTCTGTGGCTCGTCCAATCGCTGCAGACCTGACTCTTCGTGTGTCTGCAGACGCTGAAAGGCATTATAGTGTGGTGCATATGTGACTCCATTCCTAGGGGTCGGGTCTGAGTCTTAAGAGTCTTAAGAGTATTTTGTAGAAGGAGATGAAAGAGCCTGAAGGGCGAGAAATGGGCGCGGCCGCAAGAAGCTTGGGAACATAGAGAGGAGCCTAGGGCCTGAGACTAGAGTGTTTAAGCTTGAGAGAAAGCTCAAAGGTCTGTGTTGAGGCTGGAGGTCGAGGTTGAATCATCTGAGCTTCATGGCTCTTCCTGCAGAATGGGTTGACGAAGGATTTCAGCTGTGATAGTGAGCCCCTGCTCCCGCGTTTCCAGGAATTTCTTTCCGGTGAACACACACTATTTAAACTGGGGTAGAAATATCCAGACCCGGGACAGGAGCAATAGATGGGATAGGGGAAGGGAAAAGGCGAAGCCTCCTCGACCCAGAGCCCCTCTGCGTTCTCCTCTCAGCAGCCCACTCCCGTGTGGCTTCAGCCTTAGTCTCTCTCTCGGGTCCCAGCCCTGTTCGGGCCCCGCCCGGCCCCGCCCTCTCCCCACAGCTCGGGGCAGACCCGCCCGAGTTACAAGAGCCGCCTCCGCGCGCGGGGGCCCGGCCACTTGGAGCAGCTCTGCCGCGGGGACTGCACTGTCTGCCCTGCCAGACCCGCCCCGACTGGGGCTCGCTGTCGCCAGCAGTCACAGCACTGCGACCTCGGGCCCTACTCCGGCTATGGCTGCGTCCTGGGGCTGAGCCCGCAGGTAGGGATCCAAGCGCCGGGTGCTGCGGTCTGGGTTGAGGGTGCGGGTGACTAGGGGAGGGAAGGACTCGGGCGAGCTGCATTTGCAGTAGTGTCATTGCGAGGTTTGCAACAGTTTGGAGCAAACCCGGCCGCTAGTTGCTGCTGGGACAGGCGACGCGGCGCGCTCTGGGAGAGAAGCTGTGTCTCCGAAGTTGGGGCACAAGTTGGACTAAGTTAGGAAATCGACTCGAAGTGTGCTTTGCTGCGCTTGTTTCTCCCGCGGGCGGGCTGTCGTCCCAACTGCACTGTAGGGCGCTGCGTTCTTGGCCTGATGGCCCCCGTCCCACCCCCTCTCTTTGGGGCGGTGGCACAGAGCGCTGCTGGGTTCCTATTCCCTGTTTACTGGAGAAGTTTTCCGAGATCCCCTGTCGCAGTCCCCCCCCCCCCTCGCCGCACCCCTGCACCGCGTGCCACCTCTGCTGTCCTTCGCGGCTCCGCACACCTCAGCCCTGAACTTCGTGTCCGGAGTCCCGTCAGCCCCACCCTGCTCTGTACCACCGGCCTCTCCCTTCCTAGCTCCTAGCGGCGCCTTCAGCAGCTCCCCTTCAGCTGCCCCGCCCTAGTCTTGCCCCTCCACGTTCCCAGATCCAGAAAACTCCCTTCTTCCTCCAGGGCGTCGGAGCCTGGAAGTTTGCAGTGGGCCTCCCTGCGGGATGGGTGGGAGTGGGGGTGGAGGGGACATAATTACGGAGATTCCTGCACTGGGGTGGGCGGGGAGGGGGCTGAGTAATCGACTCGGTCCCCAGAACCTCCTTTGCTCCTTCTAGGGGCGGTGCTTTCTCCCTACCCCACCCCACTCCCAAACTCGTCCGGGCGGGATGGTCCCCGCCCCAGCGCCTGGCTGGACGCCAGCAGCCTGAGGAATGTAGTGGTTGGAGCCGGTGACTAATTCAAACCAGAATTCGGGGCTCGGGAGGGGGGGGGAAGTGGTGAGGGGCAAAGGGGAGGGGGAAAGAGCTGGTGTGTAGGCGGTGGGGGCCTGAGCGTAGGGCGTAGGTGAAGGACTTTGCTGCTCTCTCTGGAACCCTCCACTTTTGCAGTGTGCGCCAGCGAAGAGGGCGGGGGGCAAGATCCTGCTGTGGGGTTGGAAAGGCAGCGCTTAGGGTGTGTGCAGAGAGCTGTGTTATGTAAGGCTTTCCCATGCAGGGAGGGGATGTGCAGTGTGCGAGGGCCTGGGCCTCCTCTGGCTGGGAGTCCCTTGCAGTGAGTGCCAGGGCGGGTTTGGGGAACACAGACCCATGGGTAGCGCTGGGTTGGCAGCAGGACTAGCTGTACTTAAGGGTGAGCTTTGGAAGACTGTTAGAGGGGACCCGGGGATATCCCATAACTCAAATTGAGCCTTGACAACTTAGAATGTTCCCGGTGTGGTGTGTGTGTGTGTGGTGTTTACCGATGTACTGTCACTTTTGCACAATGTGACCACAGAGGATTTGCACGCATGGTGCCTCAGTTGGCACCCTGGTGTGGCAGGGTGTGGCCCTGGGCTGTCTCTGAGGACACGCGGTTCCTGTTCTCTGGAGGGAATTTGTAGAAACGTTTCCCCGAGGTCGTTGGGGGCCTTGGAGAGTGACCTGCAATTCCCAGGAGAAAAAGGACCCAGAGATCTACTTCTGTCCCCAGAACACTGCTAGACTCCCAATAAATGGTTTTGAAACAGTCTGCCCTTAAAATTTAGTTTCAAGTGGTGGTGGCTCATGCCTTTAATCTCAGTACTTGGGAGGCAGAGGCAGGTGGATCTCTACATGAGTTTGAGGCCAGCCTCGTTTACAGAGTGAGTTCCAGGAGAGCCAGAGCTATAAAGAGAAAAACCTGTCTCCAAGAACAAGCAAGCAAGCAAACTACAAACAAAAAATAAGCTTCAACCACAGGAACCATCTTACTGCACCCCTTTCCTAACAGCAGCCTGACATATAATAGGTGTTGAGCTGAGTTCACAGGACAGCTGGTTGCTGTCCTCACAGGTGACTGGGAGAGGGGAGGGAAGGCAGAAGGTGCCTTGGGAAACATTTAAGGGGCTCTGCCCATACTGAGAGTAGCTTAGGTGAGTAGGGCTGCTTTGGTCCTGCCCCATGAGGGAAGTCTCTGGGGTAGGATGGGTCTCTTTTCCCTTTCCCAAGCTCAATGAGCCAGTAGCTTTCTTTTCTCACCTGAAGGAACTATAAGGGCGAGGCCTGTATCTGGTCTGTAGAGTGTGCAGATTGTGAGGTAGAAGGGAACCCCTCATTTAAGTTGCACTCTCTTCCTCTGAGCTGAGTTATGGGCAAGGCAGTGTGGGAAAGAAACTGGGAGCATGGGAGCTGAGCTAGTAAAGGACTCACCCTTGAGTGCTGATAGGGATAACATCTGGAAGATGTCTGAACTTCTTTCTAAAGCTCTTGTCCCTAAGTGATTATGCAAACGGACATGGCTAAGAGAACCAGGACATTCGGGGAGACATGTGAGTCATTCAAGGCTTAATGCTAATAATATGGAGGTCAGGAGCTATGCAGAGTCTTGGCCTAGCACCCCAGGTTCAGGTTCAGGAAAGGACAGGTGAGAGAGTGGACCAAGGAGCTCTGTGGCATTAGGCAAGGGCAGGGAATGAGCTATGCCCCCCCCAATTCACTTTAGGCCCAGGGAGGCTCTGCTTCTTAAAGAGCAGCAGTAGACCTAACTCTTCTGTTCTACTTGGAACTGCCT
The DNA here is from genome assembly GCF_030254825.1 of Meriones unguiculatus. NCBI lineage: Eukaryota > Metazoa > Chordata > Mammalia > Rodentia > Muridae > Meriones > Meriones unguiculatus. Next base: position 27,664,699 of record NC_083349.1, read on the forward strand.
GTCAGGTTCTGGCAAAGCACAGCGCTCTGAGCCTGAGGAGCTGGTTTGAGGGGTTAGGGTGAAGCTGTGGGGGTGGATGAGTGTGTGGAGCACTACCTCTTCAGAACTTGGGAACTGCCTGGAGACAGACAAGAGAGGCAGACCGGGAGAGCTAGTCTGACTTCTGAAGGGATCTTTGCCTGGACACCCTCAAGTCTCTCTCCTTGGGGCTGGGCTGACCACGTGCTTACACTTACTTAGGTTAGGGGAAGGGAGGTGGCTGCCAATTTAGAATGTGCTGTAGACTTGGGCCGCAGTAGTGGTGAGTGTCTAGGGCTTTCTGCACTCTTTGCCCCCTTCAGGCTTCAGCCAGGCCCCTAGGAACTTGAAGTTCCTGTATTTGACCACTGGACCATGAGGCTGGCTTCCAAAGCTTCCCAGATCATAGTATTATCTTTGTCTGAGTGTGTCCAAGAAGTGTTGGTATAGAGGGATATGTCACAGTATGTTTCTGCAGAAATGTCTGTGTGTGCTTTGATAAGCTCCTCTTTCTTTCTCTTAGCTAGAAAGTGGGCTAAAGCTCAAATAATTGGTCTTGGGTTTGACCGTGGCCTTGAGCCTCTGTGTCTTTCAGTGAAGTTTGTGTTATTACCTGTGAGAAGAGGTCCTGTTGGCTGTTCGTGGTGTCCTCACTCTGGATGTGTCACCTCTGTTGGCCTCCTGGGACTTGGAGGACAGAGGCAATGATTGACTGCTCTAAGGTGGAAGTTCCGTGTCAGTGTGCAGAGACTGCAGCTATGTACTGAAGGGAGCTTCTTTATCCTGTATGGTCAAAGCTTTAAGTTTGTCCAGAGGACCTCAAGAAGGATAGGGCAGCGTTGGGTATATAGTCCCCCAGATGGAGGTTGAGCTGGGCAAGGCATTGCACACAGCCTCTTAGGGAGCGGCATCCTGCCTGGTCCCTGGGGGCTGGAGCGGAGGTTCTGGGGGAAGGGGAAGTGCCTGGAGCTGATCCTGGCTACGTGTCCTGGCTAGGCTGGGGATGGGGGGGGGTTGCCACTGCCGTTTGAAGACCTGGCTTTGAGTTTTTTTTGCTACGTGGCCTGACCACTGGGGGGCGAACATGTAGCACCTACCAGGGAGCAGGGTGGGGCACAGGGTATGGGCTAAACTGTAATCTACCCCTAGACAAGTCAACACACTTCTCTCCCTGATTCTCCAACCATAGGACACTGTCCTCAGAGTTGGTGTCTTAATCCCTGCTGTCCTGTCTAAGGCCAATTCTTCCTGACGTCATGTCCTGATGAGGCACTTCCCATTGGTTCATATGCTATCCCCAGTCTCTCACTAGGAGAGGTGGAGAGTCCCCTGGCTAGGGAAGGGACAGGGACTCTCCCTTCCTGCTGGAAGTGAGAATTTAGAGCTTTGGGGCCTGCGGCTTGCTCTAAAGAGTTGGGGGAAAATGTGTGTGGCCAGAGTAGAGAGAAGTGGAGGTGGAAATCAAGATCCAGTCATGGGGCTGGTGACTGCTGCTTTAGAGGTCAGTGAGCAAAAAGCCCAGCATGGTAGGGAGAGGCTGATGGGGAGGGGGCAGCTAGAGTGTAGAGGCTGGTAAAACTTCCTCCTGGTCACTGTAGGCTGGGTCAGCACCATTTCCCTCCTTCTGGGCCAGGTAGCAGGCCTAACCCTCACAGGTGTACACACAGAGAGAAAGGGGCACGCCCAGGGACCCAAGTACCAGGTGAACAGGTGGCAGGCACCTGCTGTGGGCCAATAAAACTTTCTTACCACAGAGGACTGCCTGAGCTGGGAAGGGTGTGACATGGGACTGACAAGGGTCTCTTTGCTTCTGCATGATGTGTGTGTGTGTGTGTGTCTTTCCTTTTATGTGTTTCTCTGAACATCCCTCCAATATCCAGGTCATCTGGGTCTTGTTAGTCTAATTCTCCTTGTTTGTTCTCACCCATAAGTGGAAGGTGCCTCTTTTATGTCTACTTAAGTAGCTTTATTTGCCTAAAACTTTAGATATTCCTGTCTTAGCCGCCTGAGAATTATAAGCCGTATGGGACACAGGGTTCATCCCTGTAAAGTTTTTTGTTTGTTTGTTTTTTTGAGACTCTCATGTAGTCAAGGCTATCCTTGAACTAATTATGTAGTCCAGGATGGGCTGGAACTTGCAGATCCCCCTGGCCCAGCCTCTTAAGCGCCGGAATTACAGTGTGCACCATTATGCCTGTATCTGCTAAACATTTGCTGATTTTCCTCTTCTGTAATAAATGTGTTTTTGTGTACGCATCTGTGTGCCCTCATGCTGTGGCACATGTGTAAATGTTTGAGGACAACTTGCAGGAGTTAATTCTCTTCTTCTCCCGTGTGGGTTCTGTCGACCAAACTCAGATCCAGTGCTAGAAAGAAAAGTGTCTCTTGTCTTTCACATACTAGCCCAAGAGACATCCAGAACTAATTTCTGAGAGTTCAGGTTTTTGGGAAGCTTGAGATTCCTGACCCTTGGGGGATACAGCCTCAAAGAGACCCAGAATCAAAGTCCTTGTCGGGGTGTACCTACAACTCTGCCTAGGTGGGGCCCTCATGAGCGGGGGGGGGGGTTGGGGGGAGGAGGGAAAGGAGGACAAAAGGAGAAGCTTTGCTTTTCTAGTGATCTGGTGAGCACTTCCCTCTCCTGCTCCAGCACGGGGCTTGCTTCTATGTTTTCCTTCCTTATGGATCGTTTTCTGTGGTTTCTCATGTGTCTCATCCTATATGTATGTTTGTGTCTTGGTCTCTCTGCTTGGGTGAAGACTGTTGGATGGGGGCCTGTGTCCATATTTCTAAAGTAATGTTGTTAATCCTTTCCCTCTAGGATCATTTGTATAGGAGATGGGACCCTAAGTGTGGGATATCAGCAGCACAGTCATGCAGTCCTCTTAACTTATCGATGGCAGGGTTTTCCTTCATTGTGAAGCTTCCTCTTCCTCTTTGGGGAGTGTTTATGACAGTATGTCATCCTTCTGGGTGTGTCTCTCTGCTATGACTGTCCAACCCCTCACCTGGTTATGAGTGTCAGGGCTTTCCCTCTGGTAGAGATCTCTAATCCTAGCTGTGAGTCATTATGTTCTTGGGATGGAAACTGCTTGTTCCTGGCCTCGTGTGTATAGCAGATTGGTTAGGGCATGTGGAAGGTTCAGTCACTGAGGTCCTGCCTGATGCAGGCAGAGTACTTCTTTCTTTTCTGTGTGCAGATTGTGCTAGGCAGGTCTGCTCCACGTACCCTTCTGGCACAGGTCTTGTCATCAGGTTTGAGCCATTCAGCCATTGAGGTCCCAGGGCTTGTCACACACACACACACACACACACACACACACACACACACACACACGCGCATGCACAGAGAGAGGTCCTGTCATCTTGACAGTGGCTGTCTGTAGCTGCAGCAGCAATTGCCCTGAGCTCTCACTTGTGGAGAAAAAAACGCCTAGTTCCTTCATGACAGGGGAGACAATGCTCTTCTGGAGGTCACCCTTGCTAGGAACTCTCTGCTTTTGGACACCCTCTGGATCTGTGCCCGATAGCGGGCACAGACAGAGCCTTGCTGTTGCATGTGTTTTTGTGACTTTGAGTTGCAGGATGGGTCATTCTGGCATGGCATTTGTCTGGAATTGTGCTCGGTCCCTGAATCCTTTCTGTTTTTCACTAGAGCATCCTCACTACCTCACTCCTCTCTCCTCCAAGCAGCCTTCTGCCTTAGAGGTTCTCCACATGCCCATCTCTCCTGGGGCACAGGACTAGAGCTAGAAGACCTGAATTTTAGGGTTTTACCACTTCCCTATTCTTGCTTCTGTGTACCTTCCTTACCCTGTACGCAAGCAGCAGCCAGCACTGTCCTCTAGAATGCTGCTGTAGGGGAGACTTTGCTTATCTGTGCTCTCTAGTTGTGGCAGTGGCTGTTAGGCACCTATACTGTGGCTAATGGAATTACATTTTTAACTTGGAGCTGGGCATGGCAGTACACCTTTGTAATCTCAGAACTGAAAAGGTAGAGGCAGGTGGATCAGGAAGTTCAAGGTCATTCTCAGCTACTCAGTTTGAGGTCAGCCTGGACAATATGCCTGTCTCAAAAAGACTAAAAAAAAATAAAATAAAATAAACCAAAAGACCCCAACAGGGCTGGAGGGATGGTTTGGTGGTTAAGACTGAGTACTAGTTTTTCAGACGACCCAAATTTGGTACCTAGCACCCATGGTGGGCCAGTTACAACCTCTAATTCCAGGTCCAGGGGAATTCTACTCCCCTGGCCTTACGGGTACCTGCAGTCACATACACGCATGCACATACATACACACAATTAAAAATCATTTAAAATAGTTTAAATGCTTATTTGTGTGTATCCACGTGGGCCTGTGTGAGTGTGTGCCATATACGTGGAGGTGTACACGGAAGCTAGCGCTCCCCTGGAGCTGGAGTTATGGGTGATAGTATGTCACCTGACATGGCTGCCGGGAACTGAACTCAGGTTCTCTGGAAGAGCAGCAAGCATTCCCAACCACTGAGTCATCTCTCTCTTTTTTTTTCCTGGGGGGGGGGGGGACCACAGTAATTTAATTTTCTGCCTAAAATTGTTTTATTTTTGGCTTTTGGAGACAAGCTTTCATGTAGTCCAGGTTGGCAATGAACTTGTGCTGTAGCCCAGGCCACCCTTAAACTCTTGATCTTCCTGCTTGCCCTCTTGAGTGCTGGCACTATAGGTGTGTACCACCATGCCAGGCTGATTTGTTTAAATTGAAACAGCCGGATGTGGCTACCGAGTTAGGAGTGCACATTTGACTCTCTTCAAGCCCCAAAGGCTTGTGATGAGTGACTGAAGGAAGAATTCCCCCAACCTCCAAAGACCTTTTGGGTTTTCCTGGAGGCCTGACTTAACCTAACTGTGTGGGCAGAGGGGGAGGAACATCTGGGCTGGCTATGGGCCCTACCGGTGGAGAATAGACCAAGAACTGCGGCCCAGATGCAGAAAACAAGGCCGTTGCCACCATGGCCTCACATCTCTCTTGTGCATCCCGTGCCTTTCAGGCCCAGATTTGATGAGAAGGGAGTCTTTCTCGGTCATTGGCATTTCGGACAGGTGCTTGACAGGCCCACCTGGGTGGGGCTGACTCGTAGCATGGGTCCGGTGGGTCCTGTTTGCAGTTTGAGAGGTTTTCAGAATGACTTCCTCTCTCAGTAGCATATGGCAGGTCCAGGTTGGTTCTCGGAGCTTTTTGCATATAAGGACCTTAGTCCTCAATCTAGAGAAGGGAAACTGGGAAGTCCTAGCCCCTTTGGCACTTGGGGGTCTGGCCTAGAAGGCATTGCATTACTAGGTTTTAGGCGTGACCCTGTGCATGTCTGGAGCTGTTGCTGCAGACTGCAGTGAGTCACCATGGAAGGGGGGGGGGAGGGGGGGCCACCATGTGGGTGAGAGTGAGCTGGCTCTCTTTCTCCTCTGCTGGCTCAGCACCAGGAAGCTTGGCTGAGCAAGGGGCCCTGCACAAGGAGGAGGACAGGGGTACTGGGGAAACCTGAAGGGGTGGCTTCGGTTTTTAGATGTGTAACCTAGAGACTTTTACTTTTCTGCTTCTGCCTGGCTTCTGTCTTCCAGGCTGGGTTCTTAGTGTTAGTCCCAGGCAGAGGGTGCCAGTTTCAAGTTGGGAAGAGTCAGTGCAGCTTTTCTCTTAAATAAGCCTCTTCTGCTTGCTGGGAAGGGAGGGGGTGTTTCCCTAGCTCAAGCCTGTGCCAGCAGGCCTCTCTCCTGCCCTCGCTCACACTCCAGCTAGCACCTGTGTTGTCAAGTAGGCCCACGATAAACACTGCATTTATGTGTTAGTCGAGTTTGAGAACAGGTGTGGTGATCTAGGGTTTATCTTTGTGTCTATCTTTTGTCCTTGCTGGTTTCTGCCTGAGACTGGACCCATTAAGTGCCATGGATTTGTCAGAGCCACAGTCCCATCCTAGAGGCCACTTCCAGCACCTTGGAAGTCTCGTTTGTATTTCATTCCCCGAGATGCCTCTTAAGATTTCTGGAATATTGTGGAACCCAGTTGGTCATACCCAGAGTCCCTTGCTTATCATTTGTATGGGGACAGGACTCTTAAGTCTTTTAAATTTCCATATCTGGCACAGGAAGTGCATTCAATAAATGTCTAGAGGATGTGTGAGTGATGGGAGGTAACAATGCAATGCCATGTACAATTAAGTGCTGGGCTGGGCTGTGTTGCCCCTGGATGATATCCTTTGCAGCAGCATCTAGTACAGCCTAGGACATACAGGAGGTGATCAGCATGCATATATTTATTGATTGGTTGGCTAATTTCTGAATGTACACAGTTTCAGGGTGTGGCTTTGGGTGAGTCTCACCACAGTTTATAGAGTCTCTCAAACAATTTCACAGGTATGCTTTAGATGGCTGCCAATGCCATTTTGTGTGGGTGCTGTGGTTCATAGCCATATCTACCATCCTGCCAGGTGCCTTTCCCAGGGTACCTCTGCAGCTGATAACTCATCCAAGGAGGGATGCCTTTACCTATGGTGCTGGCTTTAGGGTCCAGTATGGGTAGCTGTATAGACCCTGACTCATCACAGGCCTGAGCTGGGTTCAGCTTCAGCCTTCTAGCTTTGGAAGCCTGGTAGTGTTGGGATTGTCTGTTTTGACCACTATCAGGAACACAGCTTTTGGAACTTCCATCTGGTAGGGGTTCCTTTTGGTCCTGAGGGCCAGGCTAGAGATAGAAAGCTAAGTCAGTCATTGGGGTGGAGGACACCACCATCCATGCTTGGAGAACAGTCTCACATTAGTGAAAAGGTATGGACTAAATGTGGCATAGGGGAAGACCTGCAGGAATAGGCTAGGGGCTAGCGTCAGCAACATCAGTCTGTGTGTGAACTCCAGGCAAACAGGCCTTTCAGAGTCTCAATCTCTCTGCTTGTGACGTGGGACCACTTATTCTAGAGGCTGATGAACATGGGTGTTTTGTGGGTCCTTCATGGACTACTGCTGTTTTCAGTTGGCATGGAACTCTTACTATTTCCATGTTCACAGACAAGGAAACATAGGTTCAGAGAAATCAGGTGTTCTTGGCAAAGAGTCCTATAGGTAGGAGGATGCAGTCAGCATTGGAGTCCTTGTCTAGTTCCTTGAACCTCATTTTCTGTAGCAATAGGTTTCAAAGTCATGTAGTTTCCGACTGTAGTGAGGACCAGAGTTTTGGCCTGGCCTGGGAAACTGCATCAATCTAGCATTTGGGTGGCAGCTCATTGAGGTTTTGAGAAAATGAGTGCGAATATCATGGTGAAATTTTTCCTAGGTTGTGTGACCGAGATTCCAGAAAAAAGAGAGACTGATACAGGAAGAGAAGAAGGAGGGGCGGGCTCCTGGCAAGGCATTTGTTCCTGAATAGAGTCCTGCAAAGGTCAGTAGGTGGGATGGTTCAGAGGAGTGGAGGTTAGGGTGGGGTTGCTGCACACGTGGTGTGGCATTTGGAACTGGGCCCTGGGTGGATCAAAGGGCCAGTTACCCCATTTTGTCTATCTTCTTTATTGTGCACTGGGAGAACATCCACAGTGGAAAAACATGAAGCAGATGGCCTCCACTCCCCTCAGGAACCCCTCTCTTGGCCAGCGGTGAGCCAGAGCTGAGGGTGCAGGTGCATGGAACTTGGGCTCCATTCCTTTGATGTGCACTGCACCAAAAGATGTCTGGCTTTCTCATGCCTTTCTGCCCTCCATGTCTCCGTGACCAGAGCTCTGTTTTTTCACCTCATCCCAGATGGAAAAGGAGGAGGAGGCAACCCGGGAGCTGCTGCTGCCTAACTGGCAGGGCAGCGGCTCCCATGGGCTGACCATTGCCCAGAGGGACGACGGAGTCTTTGTACAGGAGGTGATGCAGAACTCCCCTGCGGCCCGCACTGGAGTGGTCAAGGAGGGTGAGTCTCTCAAGGATAGTGACTGGGTATTGGGGGGTGAGATGGGGAAGGGTGGGAGGCAGGGGGCCAGGCAGAAATGACCAAAATGACTGTGGAAGGCCTGGATCCAATAGCCTAAGGATGGTTACTATCCAATCCCTGTCCTTCTTTGTGACTCTGTCTTGCTCGTGAATCTCAGGGGGGACAGTCATGTGGAGTCTTGGAGACTGGCCTTGTCTTCAGATCTGATTCTGCTGTCCTCACCAGTTCTGCAGCTCTGTGTATAATAGTTGGCCTTTCAAGCCACAGTTTCTTCACCTGTTCAACGAATGGACAATGCTGTTGTCTGTATGATATCTATGAAGTTAAAGGGAGGTCAGTTGTGTGTTTTGTGGTGCTTTCTTGAGAACTGTGGGTCTTTGCCTAATTCTTGTACTTCCTTTCTTAGGGGACCAGATTGTGGGTGCCACCATCTACTTTGACAATCTGCAATCCGGTGAGGTGACCCAGTTGCTGAACACCATGGGGCATCACACTGTTGGCTTGAAGTTGCACCGTAAGGGGGACCGTTCCCCCGAGCCTGGACAGACCTGGACCCATGAAGTCTTCAGCTCCCGTAGCTCTGAGGTGGTTCTGGTGAGTACCTGGTGACCCACCTTTGCTCTGAGCTCCCCATGATTTGGGTAGCCTTTTGGCTGCACTTCCTGAGCCTTCTCCCCTTTTTTTTTTTTTTTTTGCCTCTCTGCACTCTCTTGTGACTTCTCTGCTGGTTTCTTCCTGTTTGTATGTGGCATGTGGCTGGATTCTGTTCTTACAAGTATAGTGTTCCTTCAGTCTCTTGAGACTGTGCCAAGGCGTTGGAACCAACGCAAGCAGTGGGGGCTTAGATGCCAAGAGAAAGGTTGGCTGCTTTACTAGAGCCTTTGAAATGACTTCACTGGTGTTCAACATGCCTCTCTGCATTCCGTGAGCAAGAAGATGAGCAGCACAGTGCTTGTGGGAAATGCTTCTTCTTCTTTTTTTTGTAAATTAATTTTTTTGAGACAGAGTTTATCTGTGTGGTCTCGGCTGTCCTGTGCTCACTTTGTAGATCAGGCTGGTCTCAAACTCACAGAGACCCTCCTGCCTCTGCCTCCCTGAGTGCTGGGATTACAGGTGTGTGCCATCGAGCCTGGCTGGGAAATGCTTCTTTACTCCTAATGGCTTGCTTTCATTGAATGAGCTGTGTGTCCTCAAAGTGAAGTATTAGCCAGGCCATCAGCCTTCACAAATGCTTTTCAGTGTGCTTCTGGAAGACCTTCTCAAACAATCAAGCCAGTGAGTTGAGAGTTAAAGGATGAAGGGAGTGGTTGGGATGGGTCTCTGAACTATCAGCAGATTGTAGAGCCTCCTCCCAGGCAGCACAGTCCAGGAATCTACATATTTCCTAACCCCGCCATGACTTTTGCTTACCAGAATTTTCTTCCAAATAATTTCTATTTTCCTCTTGTGATATGACTGTCGGCCCTTTCTTCAGTCCCCTGTATTCTGCCCCAGGAGGCTCTCTGGACCTCTGTTATGGTCTGAGCACCTTTGGGAAACAGGCAACTCTGTTGTTGGCTGGGCTGCGGCCAGGTAGCTGCCTTTTCAGGTGGGCTTTGCTGCAACCTCTGCCGGGCATGTCTTTCTGCAGAGTGGAGATGATGAGGACTACCAGCGCATCTACACCACAAAGATCAAGCCACGCCTGAAGTCTGAGGATGGAGTAGAAGGGGACCTTGGGGAGACCCAGAGCCGTACCATCACAGTGACCAGAAGGGTCACAGCCTACACTGTGGATGTGACCGGTCGAGAAGGAGTGAAGGACATTGACATCAGCAGCCCTGAGTTCATGATCAAGATACCAAGGCATGAAGTGACTGAAATCTCCACTACGGATGTGGAAACCCAGTCTGGGAAGACGGTGATCAGACTGCCCTCGGGATCCGGGGCAGTCTCTCCATCCACAGGCTCTGCTGTGGATATCCGGGCAGGTGCCATTTCTGCTACAGGACCAGAGTTTGAAGGTGCCGGCCACTCAAAATTCCAGGTCACTGTGCCTGGGATAAAGGTGGGAAGCCCAGGTGTCAATGCCAAAGCAAAGGGCTTGGACTTGGGAGGTAAAGGAGGGATCCAAGTTCCAGGAGTGGACATCTCGTCTTCTCTTGGGACTGGCTCGGTAGAGGTACAGGGCCCCTCCCTCCAGAGTGGTGATATTGGGAAAATTAAAATTCCTACCATGAAGATGCCAAAATTTGGTGTGTCAGCAGGCCCAGATGGCCAGATACCAGGGGTAGAGCTGAGTGTTTCTGCACCTGAATTCTCTGTGGGGCACAAGGGTGACAAGCCAGGCTTGACCATTGGTGGGGACATCCAGGCCCCTCATCTGGAAGTCAGTACCTCCTCTGTCAATATTGAAGGGCTTGAGGGGAAGCTGAAGGGTCCCCAAATCACTGGGCCGTCACTTGAGGGTGACTTAGGCCTGAAAGGTACCAAGCTGCAAGGGAACATAGGAATGGATGCCTGTGCTTCGAAACTTGAGGGCAACATCAGTGGTCCTAGTGTGGAGATTGAAACTCCTGATGTCAATGTTCATGGCTTAGGGGGCAAAATGGATGTGCCCAAGATGAAAGTCCCTAAATTCTCTGCAGCAGGTTCAAAAGGAGAGGGAGTTGACATTGATGTGACACTGCCCACAGGTGAAGTGACACTTCCCGGGGTCTCTGGGGATGTCAGTCTTCCTGAGATTGCTACTGATGGGCTGGAAGGGAAGATGAAGGGTGTTAAGGTCAAGACTCCTGAAATGATTGTTCAGAAACCTAAGATCTCCATGCAGGATGTAGATCTGAGCCTTGGGTCCTGTAAACTGAAAGGAGATATGAAGGTGTCTGCTCCTGAGGTGAAAGGCAATATTAAAGGCCCTCAGGTGGCAGTAAAAGGCTCCAGAGTGGACATAGAGACACCAAACTTAGAAGGGGCCTTGACAGGTCCCAAGCTCAGCAGCCCTTCTGGAAAAATGGGGGCCTGTAGGATTTCTATGGCAGACGTAGACTTAAATGTAGCTGCACCAAAAGGGAAAGGGGGTGTAGATGTCATGCTTCCCAAAGTAGAAGGGAAAGCCAAAGTCCCTGAAGTTGATGTCAAAGGCCCCAAAATGGACATCAGTGCCCCAGATGTGGAAGTCCATGGCCCAGAAGGGAACTTGAAAATGCCCAAGATGAAGATGCCCAAGTTCAGTGTCCCAGGAGTCAAAGGAGAAGGCTCAGATGTAGATGTGACTCTATCCAAAGGAGATGTCAGTATTTCAGGGCCTAAGGTCAATATAGAAGCCCCAAATGTCAATATGGAGGGTCTAGGTGGCAAACTTAAAGGTCCTGATATTAATCTGCCTGACGTAAGTGTCAAGACTCCAAATATTTCTATGCCTGATGTGGATCTGCACATCAAAGGTGCAAAGGTGAAGGGACAGTATGACATTGCAACACCAAAGCTTGAGGCAGAACTGAAAGGCCCCAAAGTGGATGCTGATACCCCAGAAGTGGATGTTCGTGGCCAAGGCCTGAAGATACCCAAGATGAAAATGCCCAAATTCAGTGTGCCAGGGTTCAAAGCAGAGGGCCCAGGAGTGGATGTGGACCTGCCCAAGGCAGATGTGGACATTTCTGGGCCTAAGGTGGAGGTCAGTGGTCCAGATGTGAGCCTTGAAGGACCAGAAGGGAAGTTGAAAGGACCTAAGTTTAAGATGCCTGAAATGAATATCAGAGCTCCAAAGATCTCCATGCCAGATGTGGACTTACACTTAAAAGGCCCCAGTGTAAAGGGAGAATATGATGTCACAGTGCCAAGGGCTGAAGGTGAGATTAAAGTTCCTGATGTTGAACTTAAAAGTGCTAAAGTGGACATTGATGTCCCAGATATGGATGTTCAAGGTCCTGAATGGCACATGAAGATGCCCAAGATGAAAATGCCCAAGCTCCCAGGCTTCAAGGCAGAGAGCCCAGAAGTGGAGGTGAATCTCCCTAAGGCTGACATTGATGTCTCAGGACCCAAGGTGGATATCAAAGTTCCAGATGTGAGCATTGAAGGACCTGAGGGAAAGCTGAAGGGTCCTAAGGTGAAGATGCCCGAGATGAATATCAAGGCCCCAAAGATAGCCGTGCCTGATGTGGATTTGCATATGAAAGGTCCCAAGGTAAAAGGAGAGTATGATGTCACAATACCAAAGTTGGAAGGAGACTTGAAAGGCCCAAAAGTAGAGGTCAGTGCTCCAGATGTTGACATTCATGGTCCTGATTGGAACTTGAAAATGCCAAAGATTAAAATGCCCAAATTCAGCATGCCCAGTCTTAAAGGAGAAGGCCCAGAGTTGGATGTGAACATGTCCAAGGCTGATGTGGACATTTCTGTACCAAAGTTAGATATTAGTGCTCCAGATTTGAATCTTGAGGGACCAGAAGGGAAGCTGAAAGGCCCCAAGTTTAAGATGCCTGAGATGCATTTCAAGTCTCCAAAGGTGTCTCTACCAGATGTGAACCTGGATATCAAAGGACCCAAAATGAAAGGAAATATAGACATGTCTACACCAAAAATAGAAGGAGAGATGAAAGTTTCAGAAGTGGACATTAAAGGTCCAAATGTAGATATCAAAGCACCAGATGTGGAGGGTCAAGGTCCAGACTGGAGCCTGAAAATGCCAAAGATGAAAATGCCCAAGTTCAGTATGCCTACTCTCAAAGGTGAAGGCCCAGATGTGGATGTGAGCCTACCTAAGGCTACCATTGATGTCTCAGGACCTAAAGTTGACATTGAAACCTCAGATGTGAGCCTTGAGGGCCCAGAAGGAAAGCTAAAGGGCCCCAAATTTAAGATGCCTGATATGCACATCAAGGCCCCAAAGATTTCAATGCCTGATGTGGACTTAAACTTGAAAGGCCCCAAAGTCAAGGGGGACATGGATGTGACTGTACCTAAGGTAGAAGGTGAGATGAAAGTTCCAGATGTGGACATCAAAGGGCCCAAAGTGGACATTGATGTCCCAGATGTGGATGTTCATGGGCCAGACTGGCACCTGAAGATGCCCAAGATGAAGATGCCCAAGTTCAGCATGCCTGGCTTCAAAGCAGAGGGCCCTGAAGTGGATGCGAACCTGCCAAAGGTTGATATTGATGTCTCAGGGCCCAAGGTGGACATTGAGGCCCCAGATGTGAACATCGAGGGACCAGAAGGGAAACTGAAAGGACCTAAGTTTAAGATGCCTGACATGCACTTCAAAGCCCCTAAGGTCTCCATGCCTGATGTGGACTTGAATATTAAGGGGCCCAAAGGAAAAGCAGATGTGGATGTATCATTGTCTGAGGTAGAGGGTGAAATAAAAGTGCCAGATGTGGACATTAAAGGGCCCAAAGTTGGCATTGATGCTCCAGATGTTGAAGTTCATGGCCCAGACTGGCACCTTAAGATGCCTAAAATGAAAATGCCCAAGTTCAGCATGCCTGGCTTCAAAGGAGAAGGCCCAGAAGTGGACATCCCTAAGGCCAACATTGATGTTTCAGGACCCAAGGTAGACGTTGATGTTCCAGATGTGAATATTGAAGGTCCAGATGCAAAACTAAAAGGCTTGAAATTTAAGATGCCAGAAATGAATATAAAGCCTCAGAAGATCTCCATGCCAGATGTTAGCTTGAATTTGAAAGGCCCTAAAGTAAAAGGAGAATATGATGTGTCAGTTCCAAAAGTAGGAGGGGAAATAAAAGCTCCTGCTGTGGACATCAAAGGCCCCAAAGTGGAGGCCCCAGATGTGGATGTTCATGGCCCAGACTGGCACCTGAAGATGCCCAAGGTGAAAATGCCCAAGTTCAGCATGCCTGGCTTCAAAGGAGAAGGCCCTGAAGTGGATGTGAATCTTCAAAAGGCCAACATTGATGTCTCAGGACCCAAGGTAGACGTTGATGTTCCAGATGTGAATATTGAAGGTCCAGAAGGGAAATTAAAGGGTCCCAAGTTCAAGATGCCAAGCATGAGTATACAGACACATAAAATCTCTATGCCTGATGTTAGGCTTAACCTGAAAGGACCTAAACTGAAGAGTGATGTAGATGTTTCTCTCCCAAAAGTGGAGGGAGGTTTGAAAGGTCCTGAAGTTGATGTGGATGTTGGTGATATTGATATTGAATGTCCAGAAGGGAAGCTGAAGGGTTCAAAGTTCAAGATGCCTGACATGCACTTCAAGGCTTCTAAGATCTCCATGCCTGATGTGGACTTACACTTGAAAGGCCCCAAAGTCAAAGGGGACATGGATGTGACAGTGCCCAAGATAGAAGGTGAAGTGAAGGTACCAGATGTGGACATCAAAGGGCCCAAAATGGACATCAGTGCCCCAGATGTGGATGTTCATGGGCCAGACTGGCACCTGAAGATGCCCAAGATGAAGATGCCCAAGTTCAGCATGCCTGGCTTCAAAGCAGAGGGTCCGGAAGTAGATGTGAACCTCCCCAAGGCTGACATTGATGTCTCAGGGCCCAAGGTGGACATTGATACTCCTGACTTGGATATTGAGGGACCAGAAGGAAAACTAAAAGGCTCCAAATTTAAGATGCCCAAGTTGAACATCAAGACTCCCAAGATCTCAATGCCAGATGTGGACTTGAATTTAAAGGGGCCCAAACTGAAAGGACAGATAGATGCTTCTGTGCCAGCAGTGGAAGCTGATCTTAGAGGTGCTCAGGTTGATGTCAAAGGCCCCAGTGTGGATGTGGAGGTGCCTGATGTGGATCTGGAATGTCCTGATGCAAAGTTGAAAGGCCCCAAGTTCAAGATGCCTGACATGCACTTCAAGGCTCCTAAGATCTCCATGCCTGATGTGGACTTACACTTGAAAGGCCCCAAAGTCAAGGGGGACATGGATGTGACTGTGCCAAAATTAGAGGGAGAATTAAAGGGCCCCAGTGTGGATGTGGAGATGCCTGATGTTGATCTGGAATGTCCTGATGCAAAGTTGAAAGGTCCTAAGTTCAAGATGCCTGACATGCACTTCAAGGCTCCTAAGATCTCCATGCCTGATGTGGACTTACACTTGAAAGGCCCCAAAGTCAAGGGAGACATGGATGTGACTGTGCCCAAGATAGAAGGTGAAGTGAAGGTACCAGATGTGGACATCAAAGGACCTAAAGTGGACATCAATGCCCCAGATGTGGATGTTCATGGGCCAGACTGGCACCTGAAGATGCCCAAGGTGAAAATGCCCAAGTTCAGCATGCCTGGCTTCAAAGCAGAGGGCCCAGAAGTAGATGTGAACCTGCCCAAAGCTGACATTGATGTCTCAGGACCAAAGGTGGATGTTGAAGTTCCTGATGTGAGCATTGAAGGGCCAGAAGGGAAGCTGAAGGGCCCCAAGTTCAAGATGCCTGACATGCACTTCAAGGCTCCTAAGATCTCCATGCCTGATGTGGACTTACACTTGAAAGGCCCTAAAGTAAAAGGGGACATGGATGTGACAGTGCCCAAACTGGAAGGAGATTTGAAAGGCCCCAGTGTGGATGTGGAGATGCCTGATGTTGATCTGGAATGTCCTGATGCAAAGTTGAAAGGCCCTAAGTTCAAGATGCCTGACATGCACTTCAAGGCTCCTAAGATCTCCATGCCTGATGTGGACTTACACTTGAAAAGCCCCAAAGTCAAGGGGGACATGGATGTGACTGTGCCAAAATTAGAGGGAGAATTAAAGGGCCCCAGTGTTGATGTGGAGATGCCTGACGTTGATCTGGAATGTCCTGATGCAAAGTTGAAAGGTCCTAAGTTCAAGATGCCTGACATGCACTTCAAGGCTCCTAAGATCTCCATGCCTGATGTTGATTTCAACTTAAAAGGTCCTAAAGTCAAAGGAGATGTTGATGTTTCAGTCCCAAAGCTTGAGGGAGAATTAAAGGGTGCAGAACTGGATATCAAAGGCCCCAAAATGGATGTTGACATACCAGAAGTAGCTGTGGAAGGCCCAGAAGGCAAATGGAAAAGTCCCAAGTTCAAGATGCCAGACATGCACTTTAAAGCTCCCAAAATCTCCATGCCAGACGTTGATCTTCACTTAAAGAGTCCAAAGATAAAAGGAGAGGTGGATGTAGATGTTCCTAAATTGGAAGGAGACCTCAAAGGACCAAATGTGGACGTGAGTGGGCCAAATATTGAGATTGAAGGACCAGAGGGCAAATTGAAAGGCCCGAAGTTCAAGATGCCTGAAATGAACATCAAAGCACCCAAGATCTCCATGCCTGACATCGACTTGCATCTTAAGGGTCCTAAAGTGAAGGGCGATGTAGATGTTTCTCTGCCCAAAGTGGAAGGTGACCTCAAAGGCCCTGATGTGGACATCAAAGGGCCCAAAGTGGACATTGATGTTCCAGATGTGGATGTTCATGGCCCAGACTGGCACCTGAAGATGCCCAAGATGAAGATGCCCAAGTTCAGCATGCCTGGCTTCAGAGCAGAGGGCCCAGAAGTGGATGTGAACCTACCCAAGGCTGATATTGATGTCTCAGGACCCAAAGTGGACATTGATGTTCCAGATGTGAATATTGAAGGTCCAGAAGGGAAGTTGAAAGGTCCCAAGTTCAAGTTGCCTGAGATGAACATCAAAGCTCCCAAGATCTCCATGCCTGATTTGCATCTTAAGGGTCCTAAAGTGAAGGGTGATATGGATGTTTCTCTGCCCAAAGTGGAAGGTGACCTCAAAGGCCCTGATGTGGACATCAAAGGGCCCAAAGTGGACATCAGTGCCCCAGATGTGGATGTTCATGGCCCAGACTGGCACCTGAAGATGCCTAAGATGAAGATGCCCAAGTTCAGCATGCCTGGCTTCAGAGCAGAGGGCCCAGAAGTGGATGTGAACCTACCCAAGGCTGATATTGATGTCTCAGGACCCAAAGTGGACATTGATGTTCCAGATGTGAATATTGAAGGTCCAGAAGGGAAGTTGAAAGGTCCCAAGTTCAAGATGCCTGAGATGAATATCAAAGCTCCCAAGATCTCCATGCCTGACATCGACTTAAACCTGAAAGGCCCCAAAGTGAAGGGCGATGTGGATGTGTCTCTGCCCAAAGTGGAAGGTGACCTCAAAGGCCCTGATGTGGACATCAAAGGGCCCAAAGTGGACATTGATGTTCCAGATGTGGATGTTCATGGGCCAGACTGGCACCTGAAGATGCCCAAGGTGAAAATGCCCAAGTTCAGCATGCCTGGCTTCAAAGGAGAGGGTCCAGAGGTAGATGTGAACCTGCCTAAGGCTGACATTGATGTCTCAGGGCCCAAAGTGGACATTGATGTTCCTGATGTGAATATTGAAGGTCCAGATGCAAAACTGAAGGGTCCCAAGTTCAAGATGCCTGAGATGAACATCAAAGCTCCTAAGATCTCCATGCCTGATTTGCATCTTAAGGGTCCTAAAGTGAAGGGTGATGTGGACGTGTCTCTGCCCAAAGTGGAAGGTGAGATTAAAGTTCCAGATGTGGACATCAAAGGGCCCAAAGTGGACATCAGTGCCCCAGATGTGGATGTTCATGGCCCAGACTGGCACCTGAAGATGCCTAAGATGAAGATGCCCAAGTTCAGCATGCCTGGCTTCAGAGCAGAGGGCCCAGAAGTGGATGTGAACCTACCCAAGGCTGATATTGATGTCTCAGGACCCAAAGTGGACATTGATGTTCCAGATGTGAATATTGAAGGTCCAGAAGGGAAGTTGAAAGGTCCCAAGTTCAAGATGCCTGAGATGAATATCAAAGCTCCCAAGATCTCCATGCCTGACATCGACTTAAACCTGAAAGGCCCCAAAGTGAAGGGCGATGTGGATGTGTCTCTGCCCAAAGTAGAAGGTGAGATGAAAGTTCCAGATGTGGACATCAAAGGGCCCAAAGTGGACATTGATGTTCCAGATGTGGATGTTCATGGCCCAGACTGGCACCTGAAGATGCCCAAGATGAAGATGCCCAAGTTCAGCATGCCTGGCTTCAAAGGAGAGGGTCCAGAAGTAGATGTGAACTTACCCAAAGCTGACATTGATGTCTCAGGTCCCAAGGTGGACATTGATGTTCCAGATGTGAATATTGAAGGTCCAGAAGGGAAGTTGAAAGGTCCCAAGTTCAAGATGCCAGAGATGAACATCAAAGCTCCCAAGATCTCCATGCCTGACATCGACTTAAACCTGAAAGGCCCCAAAGTGAAGAGTGATGTGGATGTGTCTCTGCCCAAAGTGGAAGGTGACCTCAAAGGCCCTGATGTGGACATCAAAGGGCCCAAAGTGGACATTGATGTTCCAGATGTGGATGTTCATGGCCCAGACTGGCACCTGAAGATGCCCAAAATAAAAATGCCCAAGTTCAGCATGCCTGGCTTCAAAGGAGAGGGTCCAGAAGTGGATGTGAACCTACCCAAGGCTGACATTGATGTCTCAGGGCCCAAAGTGGACATTGATGTTCCTGATGTAAATATTGAAGGTCCAGATGCAAAACTGAAGGGTCCCAAGTTCAAGATGCCAGAGATGAACATCAAAGCTCCCAAGATCTCCATGCCTGATTTGGACCTTAATCTTAAAGGCCCCAAACTGAAAGGAGATGTGGATGTTTCACTTCCAAATGTAGAGGGTGATTTGAAAACATGTTCTCTTGACATAAAGGGCCCCAAACTAGATGTAAATGCTCCAGAGATTGACATTCATGGTCCTGAAGGCAAATTAAAAGGTCCCAAACTGAAAATGCCTGACATGCATGTAAACATGCCCAAGATCTCCATGCCAGAAATTGACTTGAATTTGAAGGGCTCAAAGGTCAAGGGAGATGTTGATATATCTGGACCCAAACTGGAGGGTGACATTAAAACTCCTAAATTGGATGTGAAGGGCCCAGAAGTGGACATTTCTTCTCCTAAGGTCAATATTGATGGGAAATCAAAAAAATCTCGTTTTAAGCTTCCTAAATTTAATTTTTCTGGGTCCAAAGTTCAGACACCTGAAGTGGATGTCAAAGTTAAGAAGCCAGATGTTGATGTAACAGCTCCAAAAGTTGATATTAATGCTCCAGAAGTTGAAGCCCAAGGGAAAGTGAAAGGAACCAAGTTCAAAATGCCTTTCCTAAGCATTTCATCTCCCAAAGTCTCCATGCCTGATGTGGAGCTAAACTTGAAAGGTCCTAAAGTCAAAGGGGACTTAGACGTAGCAAGCCCAAATTTAGAAGGAGACTTTAAAGGTCCCAAAGTGGATATTAAGACACCAGAGGTTCATCTTGATACACCTAATGTGGATGTTCATGGTCCAGAGTGGAATCTGAAGATGCCCAAGATGAAAATGCCCAAGTTCAGTGTGCCTGGCTTCAAAGCAGAAGGGCCTGATATGGATTTACCAAAAGGAGACATCAATATAGAAGGTCCCAGTATGAATATTGAGGGCCCAGAACTCAATGTGGAATGTCCAGAAGGAAGCATAAAAGGTCCCAAGTTCAAGATGCCTGAGATGAACATCAAAGCGCCCAAGATCTCCATGCCTGACATTGACTTAAACCTGAAAAGCCCCAAGGTAAAAGGTGATGTAGATGTTACTATTCCCAAACTTGAAGGTGATCTTAAAGGCCCAGAGGTTGACATCAAAGGCCCTAAAGTGGACATTAATGTTCCAGATGTGGATGTTCATGGCCCAGACTGGCACCTGAAGATGCCCAAGGTGAAAATGCCCAAGTTCAGCATGCCTGGCTTTAAAGGAGAGGGCCCTGAAGTAGATGTGAACCTGCCTAAGGCTGACATTGATGTCTCAGGGCCCAAGGTGGACATTGATGTTCCTGATGTGAATATTGAAGGTCCAGATGCAAAACTGAAGGGTCCCAAATTCAAGATGCCTGAGATGAACATCAAAGCTCCCAAGATCTCCATGCCTGACTTTGATTTGAATCTGAAAGGTCCAAAATTGAAAGGTGATGTGGATGTGTCCTTGCCCAAACTGGAAGGTGAAGTCAAGGGCCCAGGAGTGGATATTATAGGCCCTAAACTAGACATTGAAGGCCCTGATGTTAGCATTGAAGGACCAGAAGGGAAGTTGAAAGGTCCCAAGTTCAAGATGCCAGAGATGAACATCAAAGCTCCCAAGATCTCCATGCCTGACATCGACTTAAACCTGAAAGGCCCCAAAGTGAAGGGCGATGTGGATGTGTCTCTGCCCAAAGTGGAAGGTGACCTCAAAGGCCCTGATGTGGACATCAAAGGCCCCAAAGTGGACATTGATGTTCCAGATGTGGATGTTCATGGCCCAGACTGGCACCTGAAGATGCCCAAAATAAAAATGCCCAAGTTCAGCATGCCTGGCTTCAAAGGAGAGGGTCCGGAAGTGGATGTGAACCTACCCAAGGCTGACATTGATGTCTCAGGGCCCAAAGTGGACATTGATGTTCCTGATGTAAATATTGAAGGTCCAGATGCAAAACTGAAGGGTCCCAAGTTCAAGATGCCAGAGATGAACATCAAAGCTCCCAAGATCTCCATGCCTGATTTGCATCTTAAGGGTCCTAAAGTGAAGGGTGATGTGGACGTGTCTCTGCCCAAAGTGGAAGGTGAGATTAAAGTTCCAGATGTGGACATCAAAGGGCCCAAAGTGGACATTGATGTTCCAGATGTGGATGTTCATGGCCCAGACTGGCACCTGAAGATGCCCAAGATGAAAATGCCCAAGTTCAGCATGCCTGGCTTCAAAGGAGAGGGCCCAGAAGTGGATGTGAACCTACCCAAGGCTGACATTGATGTCTCAGGACCCAAAGTGGACATTGATGTTCCTGATGTGAATATTGAAGGTCCAGAAGGGAAGTTGAAAGGTCCCAAGTTCAAGATGCCTGAGATGAATATCAAAGCTCCCAAGATCTCCATGCCTGACATCGACTTAAACCTGAAAGGCCCCAAAGTGAAGGGCGATGTGGATGTGTCTCTGCCCAAAGTGGAAGGTGACCTCAAAGGCCCTGATGTGGACATCAAAGGGTCCAAAGTGGACATTGATGTTCCAGATGTGGATGTTCATGGCCCAGACTGGCACCTGAAGATGCCCAAAATAAAAATGCCCAAGTTCAGCATGCCTGGCTTCAAAGGAGAGGGTCCAGAGGTAGATGTGAACCTGCCTAAGGCTGACATTGATGTCTCAGGGCCCAAGGTGGACATTGATGTTCCAGATGTGAATATTGAAGGTCCAGATGCAAAACTGAAGGGTCCCAAGTTCAAGATGCCTGAGATGAACATCAAAGCTCCCAAGATCTCCATGCCTGATTTGCATCTTAAGGGTCCTAAAGTGAAGGGTGATGTGGACGTGTCTCTGCCCAAAGTGGAAGGTGAGATTAAAGTTCCAGATGTGGACATCAAAGGGCCCAAAGTGGACATTGATGTTCCAGATGTGGATGTTCATGGCCCAGACTGGCACCTGAAGATGCCCAAGATGAAGATGCCCAAGTTCAGCATGCCTGGCTTCAAAGGAGAGGGTCCAGAAGTGGATGTGAACCTCCCCAAGGCTGACATTGATGTCTCAGGGCCCAAAGTGGACATTGATGTTCCTGAAATTGATGTTCATGGACCAGAAGGGAAACTGAAGGGCCCCAAGTTTAAAATGCCCGATCTCCACCTCAAGGCACCCAAGATCTCAATGCCAGAAGTTGACCTAAATCTGAAAGGGCCAAAGGTGAAGGGTGATGTAGATGTGTCTTTGCCAAAAGTGGAAGGAGACCTCCAAGGCCCTGAAGTTGACATCAAAGGCCCCAAAGTGGACATCAGTGCCCCAGATGTTGATGTTCATGGACCAGACTGGCACCTGAAGATGCCCAAGGTGAAAATGCCCAAGTTCAGCATGCCTGGCTTCAGAGCAGAGGGCCCAGAAGTGGATGTGAACCTACCCAAGGCTGACATTGATGTCTCAGGACCCAAGGTGGACATTGATGTTCCAGATATGAATATTGAAGGTCCAGATGCAAAACTGAAGGGTCCCAAGTTCAAGATGCCTGAGATGAACATCAAAGCTCCCAAGATCTCCATGCCTGACATCGACTTAAACCTGAAAGGCCCCAAAGTGAAGGGCGATGTGGATGTGTCTCTGCCCAAAGTGGAAGGTGAGATTAAAGTTCCAGATGTGGACATCAAAGGGCCCAAAGTGGACATTGATGTTCCAGATGTTGATGTTCATGGACCAGACTGGCACCTGAAGATGCCCAAGGTGAAAATGCCCAAGTTCAGCATGCCTGGCTTCAAAGGAGAGGGTCCAGAAGTAGATGTGAACCTTCCCAAGGCTGACATTGATGTCTCAGGACCCAAGGTGGACATTGATGTTCCAGATGTCAATGTTGGAGGGCCAAATGTGAAAGTGAAGGGTCCCAAGTTCAAGATGCCAGAGATGAACATCAAAGCACCTAAAATCTCCATGCCTGACTTTGATTTGCATCTGAAAGGTCCTAAAGTGAAGGGAGATGTGGATGCTTCCTTGCCTAAAATAGAGACTGAACTCAAGGGCTCTGGTATTGATATCAAGGGCCCCAGTGTGGATATTGACACTCCTGATGTCAATATTGGAGGTCCAGAAGGAAAATTAAAAGGACCCAAGTTTAAAATGCCAGACATGCACATCAAAGCTCCTAAGATTTCTATGCCTGACTTTGACTTAAACCTGAAAGGGCCTAAGGTTAAGGGAGATGTCGACCTTGCACTCCCTAAGGTTGAAGGTGACCTCAAAGGGCCCGAGATAGACATTGAGGGTCCTGAAGGAAAACTCAAAGGTCCCAAATTTAAGGTTCCAGATGTCCATTTCAAAACTCCACAAATCTCAATGAGTGACATTGATTTAAACATGAAAGGACCTAAGATAAAAGGAGATTTGGACGTTTCTATTCCAAAACTAGAAGGGGATTTGAAAACTCCCAAAGTGGATGTGAAAGGCCCTAACCTGGAAATTGATGCTCCTGAAATTGATGTTCATGGCCCAGAAGGGAAACTGAAGGGCCCCAAGTTTAAAATGCCCGATCTCCACCTCAAGGCACCCAAGATCTCAATGCCAGAAGTTGACCTAAATCTGAAAGGGCCAAAGGTGAAGGGTGATGTAGATGTGTCTTTGCCAAAAGTGGAAGGAGACCTCCAAGGCCCTGAAGTTGACATCAAAGGCCCCAAAGTGGACATCAGTGCCCCAGATGTTGATGTTCATGGACCAGACTGGCACCTGAAGATGCCCAAGGTGAAAATGCCCAAGTTCAGCATGCCTGGCTTCAGAGCAGAGGGCCCAGAAGTGGATGTGAACCTACCCAAGGCTGACATTGATGTCTCAGGACCCAAGGTGGACATTGAAGGCCCTGATGTTAACATTGAAGGGCCAGAAGGGAAGTTGAAAGGTCCTAAGTTCAAGATGCCTGAGATGAACATCAAAGCTCCCAAGATCTCCATGCCCGACATCGACTTAAACTTGAAAGGCCCCAAAGTCAAAGGGGACGTGGATGTGACTGTACCTAAGGTAGAAGGTGAGATTAAAGTTCCAGATGTGGACATCAAAGGGCCCAAAGTGGACATTGATGTTCCAGATGTTGATGTTCATGGGCCAGATTGGCACCTGAAGATGCCCAAGGTGAAAATGCCCAAGTTCAGCATGCCTGGCTTCAAAGGAGAGGGTCCGGATGTAGATGTGAACTTACCCAAGGCTGACATTGATGTCTCAGGGCCCAAGGTGGACATTGATGTTCCAGATGTCAATGTTGAGGGTCCAGATATGAAAGTGAAGGGTCCCAAGTTCAAGATGCCTGAGATTAACATTAAGGCTCCCAAAATATCTATGCCTGATGTTGATCTTGAGTTAAAAGGACCCAAAGTAAAAGGAGACTTTGATGTGTCTGTTCCTAAGATTGAAGGTACTCTCAAAGGGCCTGAAATAGACCTGAAAGGTCCTGGTATGGATTTTGAAGGCCCTGATGCTAAACTTAGTGGCCCTAACTTGAAGATGCCATCGATGGATGTATCTGCTCCTAAAGTAGCTGGGCCTGATGTTAATCTGCACATCAAGTCACCAAAAATTGGCATTTCTGGGCCTAACTTAGGAGGTGGTGAAGTGGACCTCAAAGGGCCCAAAGTAGATTTAGACACTCCAAGCTTAGATGTCCACATGGAGAGCCCAGATATTAATATTGAGGGGCCAGATGTTAAACTTCCAAAGTTTAAGAAACCGAAGTTTGGATTTGGTGCAAAAAGCCCCAAAGCTGAAATCAAGGCCCCCTCAGTTGATGTGACTGTCCCTGAAACAGAGCTGAATGTTGAGACTCCTGAAATAAGCGTTGGTGGCAAGAGCAAGAAAAGCAAGTTTAAAATGCCTAAAATTCACATGAGTGGTCCTAAAGTTAAGGCCAAAAAACAGGGATTTGATTTGAATGTTCCTGGAGTTGAGACTGAGGCCAGTCTCAAGACCCCTGATGTGGATGTCAGTGTTGCAGGGCCTGATGCTGCAGTCAAAGCTGACGTAAAATCTCCTAGAGTCAAGAAAACTATGTTTGGAAAAATGTACTTCCCAGATGTAGAATTTGACATTAAGTCACCTAAATTTAAAGCAGAGGCTCCCCTACCCAGCCCCAAGCTGGAGGGTGAAATCAAGGCACCTGAAGTAGATATTTCTTCACCAGGGATTAATGTGGAAGTTCCTGATATCCATGTAAAGGCTCCCAAGTTCAAGATGCCAGGTGTGGATGTCTCAGGGCCAAAGATAGAGGGCAACTTGAAAGGTCCCAAGGTGCAGGCAAACGTGGATACACCTGACATCAACATTGAAGGCCCTGATGCTAAAATCAAAGCACCCGCTTTCAGTGTTTCTACTCCTCAAGTCTCCATACCTGATGTGAATGTTAAGTTGAAAGGACCAAAGATAAAGGGTGATGCTCCCAGTGTGGGGCTGGAAGGACCTGATGTAGATCTGCAAGGTCCAGAAGGAAAAATCAAGTTCCCTAAGTTCTCAATGCCCAAGATCAGTGCTCCTGGTGTGAAAATGGAAGGTGAGGGCGCTGAGATCTGTGCCCAGATTCCTTCTCTTGAAGGAGGCTTGAGTGCGTCAGATGTTAAGTTTGAAGGGCCTGATATTTCTCTAAAAGGCCCAGGAGTCAACTTGCCTTCGGTGGACCTCTCTATGACAAAAGTTTCTGGGCCTGATCTTGACCTGAACTTGAAAGGACCAAGTTTGAAGGGAGACCTGGGCATGTCCAGTCCCAGCATGAAGCTGCATGCTCCAGGTCTTGACCTCAAAGGTGTTGGTGGAAAAGTACAGATAGGAGGAGATGGTGTGAAAGTGTCAGGGATTGATGCTACAACAGCACTTAACGTGGGGGCACCGGATGTGACACTGAAGGGACCAAGCCTACAGGGAGACCTGGCTGCGTCTGGGGACATCAAGTGCCCTAAGTTATCTGTGGGAGCTCCTGATCTCAGCTTGGAGGCCTCAGAAGGTGGTGTCAAACTTCCCCACATGAAGCTGCCTCAGTTCAGCATGTCCACTCCGGGGTCTGACTTGGACATTAACATAAAGGGGCCACAAGTTTGTGGAGAACTAAAGGGGCCAGGGATGGATGTGAACCTGAAAGGGCCCCAGGTCTCAGCACCAAGCATGGACTTAAACTTGGAAGGACCAAAAGTGAAGGGGAGCCTTGGTGACTTGAAAGGCCCAGCAGTTGGGGGAAGTCTTTCAGGTATCAGTGTTCAAGGACTAGAAGGAAACCTTCAAATGCCTGGAGTTAAGGCTTCTGGGTGTGATGTGAAACTCCCAACAGGGCAGATTTCTGGTCCTGAAATTAAAGGAGATCTGAAAGGTTCAGGAATAGGTCTCCATGGGACTGTTCCTGATGTCAGCGTCAAGGGGCCTTCCTTTAATGTGGCATCTTCTGAGTCAGATTTTGGTGTCAGCTTGAAGGGCCCCAAAGTCAAAGGAGGTGTAGATGTTTTAGGAGGTGTCAGTGTTCCAGATATCAACCTGGGAGAAGGACATATGAGTGTCAAAGGCCCTGGAGTTGAGTTGAAGGGACCCCAAGTCTCCTCCTCTCTCAACTTGGATACATCTAAACTTGCTGGGAACCTTCATTTCTCAGGACCAAAGATAGAAGGAGATGTCAAAGGAAGCCAGATTGGACTCCAGGGTCCTGGGATGAGTGTGTCTGGGCCTCAAGGTCACTTGGAAAGTGGATCTGGAAAAGTAACATTCCCCAAGATGAAGATCCCTAAATTTACCTTCTCTGGCCGTGAGCTGGTTGGTCGAGAAGTAGGGGTGGATGTCAATTTCCCTAAAGTGGAGGCCAATGTGCAAGCTGGTGCCGGAGAAGGCGAGTGGGAAGAGTCTGAAGTCAAACTTAAAAAATCCAAAATCAAAATGCCCAAATTTAATTTTTCCAAAGCTAAAGGGAAAGGTGGTGTCACTAGCTCACCAGAAGCATCCATTTCTGGGTCCAAAGGGGACCTGAAGAGCTCAAAGGCCAGCTTGGGCTCTCTAGACGGAGAAGCAGAAGCTGAAGCATCTTCACCCAAAGGCAAATTCTCCTTATTTAAAAGTAAGAAGCCAAGACACCGCTCCAACTCCTTCAGTGATGAGAGGGAGTTCTCTGCACCTTCCACCCCGACTGGGACTTTGGAGTTTGCAGGTGGAGAAGCTAAAGGCAAACATGGGAAACTGAAGTTCGGTACCTTTGGTGGGTTGGGGTCAAAGAGCAAAGGTCATTATGAGGTGACAGGAAGTGATGATGAGGCAGGCAAGTTACAAGGGAGTGGAGTGTCCTTGGCCTCAAAGAAGTCCCGACTGTCTTCCTCCTCTAGCAACGACAGTGGGACTAAGGTTGGCATCCAGCTTCCTGAGGTAGAGCTATCAATTTCCACAAAGAAAGAGTAGTGTGCCCTGTATGTGTGTACATATATATAAATGCATCAGCCTTGGGTGTGTTTGTATATAAACTCCAAAGAGAAACACCCCAACAGCCTCAGCAATGATGCAAGGATCTTGCCTCTGCCAGTGGCAGGTGCGGACAAACCAAGTGCCTCTAGGCCCCTGGGACTCTGCAGCTAGGTAAAGAGTTCGAAGTTCATCCAGCCCATGTGCAAAGTCAATAGTATTTGCCTTAAGATTTAAGTTTTTTTTTTTTTTTTTTTTCTTTTGCATTGAACGCTGAGAGCTCGTGTTTACTAAGCAAGCTTTTATGTTTATCATCCTTATTTTTACTGAACATTGTTAGTACCTGGGTAATGAAAACCCACTTTTTTTTTCATTGTAATAATTTTGGGGGCTTTTGTGAGCAAGGGAGAGTGGGATAAAAGGTGGCAGAGCGGGCCAGGTCTTCATTGCTCTGGTTAGACCTGTACAAACAGCGACACCCTGGCATGGCCCTGAGAAGGTGGCATGTCTCAGCAGTTGGGTGTTTCTTAGTCTCGGGAGCATGACTTTCTATCCCCAGGTATGCTAGTCCCAGCCTAGCGTGGTGTTCAAGGTAAGAGGGAATTTGAATCTGTTTGCAAATTGTCCAACCCACCAGGTCAATGTGAGGGGCTTCCACTCTGGGTTTGGTAAGAAAAGTGTTCATTCATGACTTTCTTGTCCTGGGAAAACTTCTGATTTCTTTTAACAAATGTCATCATGATTAAGGAAATGTATGGCACTTTAATGGCAAATGAATTGAGAATGTAAGAAAGTTGATGCTGTACAAGGCAAATAAATCTCTTTATTAACCCTGATATATTGTGCTCCTGCATTCTATGTTGAAGGGATGAAGCCAACGGAGGCTGCACACATAGCCCTCACTGTTCAGACTTGATTTACCCAGTGGCATCGCTGGTTTGTTAGGGATGTTTAAGACCTAGAAGGAAGGAAGTTTTTGCTTCTTGATGCTCATGGGAGACTGTCGGCATCATTGCTGAACGATTGAGAGGGGCTAGTGGCCATAATTCCTTATAGAACACCTATCTTATCATGATCAAGACCTTAAAAGGGAGTGTGGGGGGGGAGAGGCTGGAGCTTGGTTCATTGGTGCTTGGCTGGTATGCATGAGAACCTGGGTTAAGGCCCCAGAAACTCATCTGGTTCACAACTTAAGTTCCAGCACATCCACATGTGGGTGGAGGTAGAAGGATTATTATTACTTTTTTGTATTTTTGAGACAGATAATTTGTGTTTTGAGAAACACTGTAGACAAGGCTGTCCTGGAACTCCCTATGTCATCTGAACTGATCTTAAATTTGAGAACATCTTTCTGTTTCATCTTCCTGAATGTCGGGGTTACAAGTGTGAGCTAGCCAGTGATGCGGTCTACCCATGTACACTGTTGAGAAGGTGACTACTGGGATAGCAGAAAGATTCCCTGGGCAGAACTACACAAGCTGTCTAATTGTATATCAACTCAGTTATTTTTAGTTTGAGGAAGGGGAGTGTAGGCTAATGTGTTCTAAAGTGTCCACACATTAAGGAAAGGGGTGGGGTTGGGGGTAAATGACACATCTAGTGGATCTGATGAGGCTCCCAAGTTCTCCAGGTGATAACTGATCAGCTAGGACAGTTGGGAGTCCTGGGTGGCCAGATGTGTAGTAACTGGCCATTAAACCTCAAGGAACTGCTCACACCAGGCTCAGGCTGCAGGCAGTGATACAGAACAGGTGGTCTCCGTCCTGCAGGGGCCATCACCACAGGAAGAGCAGCACAGAAGAAGGCACAAGGGGCTGGAGGATAACCCCGAGCCTCCCGCTTCTTCCTCTGGACTCCTGGGAATACGATCCTGTGTGTTCCCACCCTGGTTTAGGCAGTGATGGGGACTGAGCTCAATATGAACCTCTAGTATGCCAGGCTGACACTACCCAATGTGCTATGTCTCCAGAAATAATATTTTTGTTCTTTTCTGTTGTAATTGCAAACAGAATTAACTATACATTAAAAAAAAAAAAAAAAAAGGACAGTTTGGACTAATGAAATGGCTCCATGGGTAAGAGTGATTGCTGCAAAGCTTGATGACCTGAGTTTAATTCCTAAGACCCCCATATGGTAGAAGGAGATAACTGACCATTGCAAGGTGGTTTTCTGACCTACAGACAGACAGACAGACACACACACACACACACAGGCACACTCATAAGAAAAAAATGTAATTAAGTTAAAAAAAAGTGTGTGTGGGGATAATTTCCTTGGGAAAACAAAGTTTTCTTTCTTAATTTTGCAAAGAGCCAAAGGGACTGAACAATACTGTAGAGTTTCCAGGACCTGCAAAGGAGTATTGGTCTGGGAGTCACTGGGGCTAACCTCCCATGTTGGTTACATTAGGGGTCCATTGTGAGCCTCTGTTTACTTCCTGGTAATGTGGATGTGGATGAGGCATTTAGAGTCTCTAAGGTCCTTGCCAGTTCCAGTAGTCTATGCTCCCTTTGGAAGCTGGCTGGACAGTGGTGTTGATGGGTCATTTTGGGTGAAAAGCAAGGTGTGATTGTAACACAGTGATTATTTTCCTGTGCAGCAGAGAATTATCTGAAATGTTTTGAGAAGTGTCAGTGTTGAAGTGTAGCTGAGTATCTGGCCTCCCAGACCAAAATGGGCATCCCCCACCAGGACTCAAACATGGCTAAACACCCCCCCCCCATTTCAGAGTGCCATCTGAGCCTAGGAAATACAACCTATGAGTCTCAGCTAAGCATATAACTGAAGGTGCTGGTCCCCTCCTCCATCCTTCCTTTCATCACCTCCCATCCCCTTAACCCATGCCCCCAGCTCCCCTGGGATTTCACTATGTATGTGTGCCTGGCTAACCTGGAGCTCACTATGTAGACCAGTCTGGCCTCAAACTCTCAGAGAACCACCTGCTTCTGCCTCTTGGGTGCTGGGATTAAAGGTGTGCACACCACTTCTGTCCCTCTTTTGAGCTTTAAAAGTATACATTCCTTAAATTAAAACCCTCAGAGAAATTGCAACAATAATATAATGATACACATACACATTTGTGTTCTCCAATTCTTCTTCTTCTTCTTCTTCTTCTTCTTCTTCTTCTTCTTCTTCTTCTTCTTCTTCTTCTTCTCCTCCTCCTCCTCCTCCTCCTCCTCCTCCTCCTCCTCCTCCTCCTCCTCCTCCTCCTCCTCTTCTTCTTCTTCTTCTTCTTCTTCTTCTTCTTCTTCCTCTTTTTTGGAGACAGGGTTTCACTGTATAGCCCT
Organism: Meriones unguiculatus; assembly: GCF_030254825.1. NCBI lineage: Eukaryota > Metazoa > Chordata > Mammalia > Rodentia > Muridae > Meriones > Meriones unguiculatus. The sequence continues at coordinate 27,694,803 of NC_083349.1, forward strand.
GGCTATTCTGGAACTTACTCTGTAGATGAGGCTGACCTCAAACTCCAAGATCTGCCTGCCTCTGCCCCCGCCCCCCAAGTGCTGGGATTAAAGACATGCACCACCACAATCACCTGACTCTTTTCTTTTTGCTTTTTCTTCTTACCTTCCTTTCGTTTCCTTTTTTGGAAAAAAGTTCTCTTAATGCCTTCTTCACTTATTTTAATCTCTCTCCATATAGATATTATATTAACCATTATTGTTTTGCTGAATTCTTCAAGAGCTGACTGTAGATGTCATAGCACTTTAACCCCTAAATGCTTCAATATGTGTGGACACGTCCTTATGCAACCCTAATATGATAATTAAATTCAGGAAGTCTCACATTGATCACACTGATTGCTCACTCAGTTTATTCCTAAGTTTCTTGATAGATTTTGTTTGTTTTTTGTTTTTAAACAGAGCTGACCTTTTTCCCAGCTAGGCTTTAACCTTTTCTGATTCACCCTTGGAATTTGTTTCTCCATTATTTCAATCTACTATTTTGTTCTGTTTTTAATGCTGCCTGATGCAGTCTTACACTTGTTGCCTATGTATGATTGTACACTAATGCTGATCCCCCTGCCCCAGCTTCTCAAACTCTGAGATTACAGGCATGAGACCTTCTAGAACATTTCACTATGTAACTCAGGTTGGTCTGGAAGTCCCTATATAGTTCAGGCTGGCCTTAAAATTCACAAGTCTTCTGCCTGAGCCTCTATGATTACAGTGTATACAACCACAACTAGCAGATGTAATTTTTTGTTTTGTTTTAAAAAAATTTAGTGTGTGTGTGTGTGTGTGTGTGTGTGTGTGTGTGTGTGTATGCCATGGCTCAAATGTGGAAGTTGGAAGATAGGCCTTGGGACATGAGACCCTAGGTCTGGAGGAGCAAACAGGTCCTTAGGCTTGGCTGCAAGTACTTTTACTTGCTGCCCTCTTGCTGGCCCCAGCATTCATCCTTTTGAAGGATATGGAGACAGTTGTTTTGTAACAATGTCCCTTGGTCTGGTGTGTCAATGTATCTGACAATATCCCTCACGATCACATCAGGTGATGTGTTTGGGGGTGAGATACTCACAGAAGTAATGTTGGGTGCATTGTAGCTCACCCTTTAGAAGGCATAGAAGTGTGCTTGCTCCAATTAAGTAGGAGCTCGCCAGACTTCTTCCTTGTAACCTTGCCATGTTTTCCCTTTGGAATTAACAAGTAAATCTAAGTTTTCAAGTGAGAAGTCCAAGTTTGGGCAAGTTTATTTCACAAGTGTGCTTTAAAGGCTGGTGGCATGCTTGGCCTTGGCATGATCTCTGGTTGGGGATTTTGAAAATGGGGCTCTGGCCTAGGACTTTGCAGCACACAGCAGCTTTCTGTCTTTCCTCACGAGGACAAAGAATTCTGTGCATGAATGCTTGCCACAGAGCTAGGAATACCACGAGCTGTTTACCAGCTTCTGGTTCGCCCTGTGGCGTCAGACAGCTTCAGGGGCCTCTTGAGGCTGAATGGTCTCTGCAGAGTACCAGCCTTGGGCCACAGCAAATGTGTGGGGGAGCGTTCTGCCGAGGAGGGTGGTTTCATTTCCCCATAAATGCCTCTTTTTTTCCACAACAAGCTTGAGGCCTGGCCAGCACAGAAAGACTTGCCAGTAGGATGGCTGAGGCTGGAAAGGGTTACAGATGAAGAGCGCCCCCGCCCCCTTTTTAAAACTCTTTGGACAGACAGGTCCTTCAAGTGCACAGTGCTTTAATCTCAGGACATCTCACACTGTGCTCTCAGCTCCGCCCAGGAAAGCAGCTGCAACCCCTTCCACCTCACAGTCCAGAGAGGTGAGGCTCTCAGATGGCACAGCGGTCTCAAGTCAGAGGCTGGAAGGGGTGATCCTACCTAGGGTTATCGAAGCTTTTAGATTTAGCAACAAAATTGTTTTTCTTCTCTTGATAGTTCCCTAAAGAAAAGGGAATTTTTTTTGGGGGGAGCAGGTAGGGATGGGGCATGGAGAAATAGGAAATGTCTCTTGAAATCTGTAGAATCTTAAACATTTTTTCATCTCTGAAAGTCGTAAGGGAATAATAATAAAGACTAGATGACTCACATCTTTAATCCCACCACTAGGGAGGCAGAAACAGGTGGTTCTTCATGAGTGAAAGGCTAGCGTAGTCTGCATAGTAAGCTCTAGGTTAGCTAAGGTTACACAGTGAGGACGTGCCTCTAAATAAATAAATAAATAACAAAAACCTAATAACTGGGACTGGAGAGGTGGCTCGGTGGTTATGAGCACTTACTGCTCTCATAGAGAATCTGGATTCAGTTCCAGCACTCACATGGCCATCTACAACCACCTGTAATTCTAGACTCTGGGGATCTGACAGCCTCTTCCAACCTCCAGGGTATGCACATGGCGCCCATACACTTATGAAGGTTCGCACACAAACACATAAATTGACAAATGAAATCTTGAGGCCAGAGAGACGGCTCAGCATCTAAGGGCACTTGCTATTCCTCTGGAGGCTCTGGCTTCAGTTCCCAGCACACACAAGTTGTCTCACAATGATCCAAGATTCTAGTTCCAGGGGATCTGATACACTTTCTGGCCTCTTAGGACACTAGACACACATGTGGTACACATACATATATTCAAGCAACACATGCACACACATAAAGAAATTAAAAACATACATACTTAAAAAAATAGCTATCAAATATTGGGTGATGGTGGTGCATGCCTTTAATGCCAGCACTCAGGAGGCAGAGGCAGGTGAATCTCTGAATTAGAGGCCAGCCTGGTCTATACAGTGAGTTCCAGGATGGCCAGGGCTACACAGAAAAACCCTGTCTCAAAAAAGCATTAAAAAAAAAAAAAAGCTATCAGTTCTGTGGGTTCCTACCTCTGGGAACTCAGGTAATTCATCAAAACTCTGCGACATAGCCAGGTGTGGTGGTATATGCCTTTAATCCCAGCATTCAGGGAGGCAGAATCAGGCAGATCAAGGTGAGTTTGAGGCCAGCCTGGTCCAGGATAGCCAAGGCTACACAAAAAAACCCTGTCTCAAAAAAACAAAACAATACAACAACATTAAAAAAAAACAAACAAACCAAACAAAACACTCTGTGGCATGTGGCTGGGGAAATAAATCTTCAGGACCTAGGTTAAGAGATGGCTGTGGAATTTCCTTTTCTTATAAAATGGAAAGAAACAGATGGTGTGCAATTCCTCTTACAGTATTGTGAGAATAATGTAAATTAACACACATATTTTATCTTAATAAATTCCAACTTCTGCTTCATGAAAAATTAACACAGTGGGCTCAGTGTATAGTAACTATTGCATGAGCTGTTCCTATGACCTGCTTGCTGACTCTGTGTTACGCATTCTATATGTTACACACAACTCCACAAGGTGGGTCCTGATTTTGCATTTAATAGACAAGTTCAGACAGAGTGAGCACTGTGTATAGGGGCACATAGTAAAAGCAGGAGTCTGTTCTGAGAAGCCTCATGCTTTCATCAGCATTTTGTTCCTTTTACTACCAGGAAAGCTGGGTTGGTAAACCTGGTTTTAAGGCTTCAAGAGGAGGTGGGGGAGGTTTTCCAAAGAGGCAGCAGTAGTGAAAGCTATAGTAAATGTGGGAGGAAGCTCAGCAGGGTGGGGCTAGGAGAAGCCCCAGGAAGGGTGTTAACTCAGAAACCTGAGGCCCCAGATGCACACAGGTTTCAGGATCAGCCCTGGAAGGCAAAGACTGGTATATACACCTTTTTCTTTTTTTCTCCTTCTTCCTTTCTTTTCTTCCTTCCTTCCTTCCTTCCTTCCCTCTCTCTCTCTTTTTTCTTTTTTGGAAGGCAGTGGGCTTCAGAGCAGTGAGTCAGTCATTGGTCTAGGCTTGCTAACCTAGGCAGCTATCAGTTTTTTTCTTGGGCTTCTTACCCTGTACTATTTCTATCCTTTCACCCTATCCAGTCTTCACTCTTCCACGACACTTAAAAATAAGAGAGAAACTACAACTGAAATGAATACATTATAGATAGCCCGCCCACTGGTCCTGGGGCCCCTGCACCTGCCCTAGAGAATGGACAGGTTGACCGCCCAGCAAACACTGTTCTGGTCAATCTGGGGCCCTGAAAGGTTGAGCCCTGTGTCCAGGGGAGGGTCTGGGAATGTGAAGGACTTCCACACAGGGATTAGGAGTAGGAGAGGTTGCCGATAAGCGTCGTGTTTCCCCACATCTCTCTTCACTTGCCATGTCTATTTGACTCCACTCTGAGACTCAGCCAACAGCCCACAGTCTGAACAGGGTTTCCATTCTTCCTGAGTGGGATGGGACAGTTCCACTCACCATAGGTTCCATGCCTGAGGGTAAGAACCCAGGACACCTAGAACAGATCATAGACTAGAAGGAAACAAGTCAAAATCCAATGGGAAGTCAGGGCAAGAGTGGATTAATGAAAGCCAGGAGGATTGGCATGAACTTGAGAAATGTAAAGGGTGTGGACAAGAAGGAAGACCAGAAAAGGGAAGAAGAGGGCCTAGGGGTGTGACTCAGCGGTCCAGCACTGCAGACCGCTGCCTTTATTCCTTAACCACGGGGACAGCCCCACAGGGTGGCTTCAGAGGGTTTGAGCCCTGCCTTTTCAGGCGCCTCAAATAAATGTACTAAGTAAATCAGAACACTCGTGACATCGAGGCAAAATTTTTGCTCTAACTCCAAACAAATTAACTTACCCCACACCCACCTCTTACCCCAATTCTGCAATCTCAGCTGTTAATTAATGTTCAGGAAATACAGGAGCCCAGTCTCTGGAGTAACTACAGTCACTTTTAGCCAAATGGCCAATCCTCGAACTAATCAAAGTTCTGTCACCACTCCAAGGTGGATTTTTATCTATTTAGACCCTGCCTCTGTGAAGCAATGGGCCAGGCTGAGGGTCTAAAAAGACTAAACATAAGACACTGGGCAATCATAGAAAAAGATCAGCAAAGACCAGCCAGAAGCTGCAGTGTGTGTGGCTCACACTTCATTCTTCGCCCCTGGGACTCACCCGTTACCTGGTGGGACCGTTAATTCTAAATTGCAGCATCAGCCCCAACTTTCTCCTTTATCCAGAGTTTGCCTAAAAGATGACTTTGTATATGGCAGTGTCTTAGGTTTACACTTTTCAGTGTCAGTATTTCAAAGATGGCTTGTGGGGCTGGGGAGATGGTTCGGTACCTAAGTGCCTGCTACTTATGCATGCGGACTTGAGCTCTGCTGTCCTGAATCTAGGTAAAAGGTGGGCATGGTCTTCAGTCTGTAACCCTATTACCACTGGGGGGGTGGGGACTCCCAGAGCTCTCTGTCCTGGCAGTCTAGCCAGTTGGTGAGTGGGATCAAGTAAGCGATAAGCTGGAGAGTGATAGAGAGGATATATACTTCGGCCTCTGGCCTTCACATGCATGTGCATAGACTTGTGCTCACTTGCACGTATGCACAGACAGGCACAGACACACAAAAATAATAAAAATAAGAGAACTTGTGCACGGGCTGGGAATGTAGCATGTATTAAGCCCTGGACTTGCCATCCCGGAAGCCTCACCTGGCGACACACATCTGAAATCTCAGCACTCAGGAAGTGGAGGCAGGGGAGTCTGACATTCAAGATCACCCTCCCAAAGACAGCTTTCTTTCAGGTTAGCGTGGGCTACACAAGAACGGGTGGGTCCCTGGTGACTATTTAGGGACCATCTCCTGGAGTCTGACAGCCCTCAGTACTGAGCTGTAGTTACACGGGACTGTGCTATGGGTACCTGATACCCTACCGAGCAAGAGTTTAGCTTAAAGGTCCCTACCCCTTCCACCCCAAGTGGAAGGCTTTGAGCTTTTTCAGCCATTGCAGTGTGGCCTGCTTCATGTTTTTTTTCCCCCCTGGGTGTGTGATCTCTTCTAGGGTTCATAGCTGCCAGGCTCTGTCCCCTGGCTCAGGCTCAGGCAGCCAGGCAGTGGGGAGGGCTGGAATGTGAAAAGCCAAGGGAGAAGAATGACAGGGCATTTTCTATTTGTAAGCCTGCGAGTTTGGCTCACCACTTGAATTTCAAGTGGGCCCTTCAGGCAGATAGGGACGTCAGGTGAGAGAGCAGAGGCAGCCAGTTTAAATTGTCTAAATTCCTAGAAAATAAATTCTAGGAATTTCAGCTGTGGGAGGAAGGCGTGTCAGGTAGACTAAGCTTGGGGTAATAAGATGTGTGTGGGGGGCTTGGGGCCTGGCAGGGGTTAGACTTTCACTTTTCTTCTGTTTGCATACTATATTTTCCTTCAAATTATATTGCCTATTGAATCATATGTAATACACAAACTTTGAAATAGGGCTTTTTTTTTTCTTTAACTGAGCTGCAGATATCTTCTGAAGGAGAAAAAAAAAAACCAAAACCAAAAACAAAACACCAAACCACTCCCTTTAAGTACTGTTTTTGGTTACTGCTCTTTGTTTGGAGTAATTACTACCCCTAAAAGTGGGAAATTACAGATTACTGATTATCAGAAGGAAATGAATACTTTGGATTAGCCAGACTCTTGCCAATCTCCCAGGTACAAAGCTCTGTACTGCCTGTTCTGCAAACACTCCCTTTCCTTGTTTCCAGAGGGGAAATGGTTGAATCCTGTGCATCACTTGCCATGTTCTTATTACATAACCGTGAAGAACCTTTGATAAGTTTTGTTGGTCACAGGAATAAACATGGGGGTGCAGCCTGTCTCCTTTTCACTGTGCCCTGACAGTGGGCTGAACTTGTAGGCTGTGTATTTACAGGCACTTGCCTAATACTCACAAGTAAGATTTAAAAGTCAGAGAAATGATTCAGTTGTTAAGTGACTCCTGCTCTTCCAGAGGACCAAAGTCGGGTTCCCAGAACCTACATTGGGTGACTAACACCCCTCTGCAATGTCAGCTCCAGGGGAATCTGAGCCTTTCTCCCAGACTCCTTGAGTACTTGGACTCATGTGGCGTACACTCACACAGATACACACATACCCATTAAAAAAAAAAATCTTCGTGGGATACGGTAGTACATACTTTCAATTCTAGTAGTCAGGAGGCAGAGGTGAGTGGGTCTCTGAGAGTTGGAGGACAGCCTGGCCTATGTAACAAGTTCTAGGACAGCCAGGGCTACACAGTGAAACCCTGTCTCAAGACAAAAAATAAAAAACAAAGGCTGTGGTGAGACAGGCTGACTCTTGGCTTAAACAGAGAAGACAGCATCGTGGAAGTGTCTCAGCTTGTCCATACCTAATCAAGACCCAGGAGAACCTCCACCCCTAGGTGCTCCTCTACTTTTTACTGTGATGGCTGTCAATTTCGGCAGCCTCCAGTTTGGCCTTGCCAGCCACACTCAGCTCTTCTTCCCAGCAGCCCTCTGGCTTTGATGAGGCCTAGTCTTTTCTCATCCTTGGGTTTCAGCTTAAAGGGCATTTCCTCTTGGAAGCCTGCCCTGACTCCTCTATCTTCCCCAACTATTCTGTGTGCTCTTGTTCCTCTGGTTTCCTGATCTCGGTGCTACTTATATTCATTTATCAATGACTAATTGCTTGTCAGTCTTCCTCCCTCATCAGATTGTCAGATGTGTGAGGGAGGGCTGCTGTTTTCTTGCTTATTATTTTATCTCTGTTGTTGTACCAGGCACATAGGACGTGGCACCCAGCACATGGCAGAGACTCTATAAATCACCCCATACACTTCCTCTCAGCAGCATGTACACCTGTTTTCCTTCTATCCCTTGCGGTGTAGGCTCAGAGACATTTCCCTAGGTTCAGGATGGGAACAAATACAAATAAACAGAAGCAGAACAATAAACATCAGGGCTGTTTTATTATTGTTATTATTCTCTGAGTTATTGTTGAGGTTTTTGCTGGGCAGCTGCTTCCCTTGAGCTATCAAAGTGTGAATTCAGCTGTGGTCAGGCATGCATGGTCTGCAGACTGTTGGTGGCTCTCCTCAGATATGCACCATTACAGCTTCCAGAATGGTGTATGGGTGGAAAGGTCAGGTAGGAGCTTGGAGACATAGAAAATGAGGACCTAAAGTCTGAGAATGTTAGGTAGGTTGTTGCTGTGGGAGAAGTGCAAGTAGAAGAAAGTTATCTACCAGTCAGCTCCCAAACTAGAGGCATAGGCATACACACACACACACACACACACACACACACACAGAGAGAGAGAGAGAGAGAGAGAGAGAGAGAGGTAATAAATATATGTATTACCAGGATGGTGGTACATGTCTTGAATCCCAACACTGTTGAGGCAGAGGCAGACAGATCTCTGTGAGTTCAAGGTCAGTCTTGTATATAGCACAAATTCCAGGATAGCTAGAGCTACACAGTGAGACCTTAATTCAACTCCATCCCCCCACCCAAAAAAACTAGAATGGTGGTGTGTGTCTGTAGCTCCAGTTACTTGGAAGGTTAAGGAAGGGGGATTTATTTGAGTCCAGAAGTTTGAGACCAGCCTGTGCAACAAAGCAAGGCCCCATCTCCAAATACAATAGGGGCTGGAGAGAGAGAGAAATTCAGTTCCCAGAATCCACATGGTGGCTCACAGCCATCTGGAATGCCAGGGGATCTGATGCCCTCTCTTAGCCTCTGAGGGCACCATAGTATGGTATTCAGACATACATGCAAGTAAAATAGCCATATACGTTAAAATAAATAAATATTTAAAACATAACAACCTCTCTGTAGTGGCCGGGTTTTGTGTGTCAGCTTGACACAAGCTTGAGTCATCAGGGAGGGAGGATCCTCAGTTGAGGTCATGCCCCGTGAGATCCAACTGTCAGGCTTTTTCTCAATTATTAATCAATGGCGGAGGACCCAGCCCACTGTACGTGTTCTTATCCCTGGGCTGGCGGTCGTGGGTTCTATAAGAAAGTAGGCTGAACAAGCCATGAGAGCAAGCCAGTAAGCAGCACCCCTCTGGGGCCTCTGCATCAGCTCCTGCCTCCAGGTCCCTGCCCTGTTTAAGTTCCTGTCCTGACTTCCTTCAGTGCTGAACAGTGGTATGAAAATGTAAGCCAAATAAACCTTTTTCTCCCCAACCTGCTTTTTGGTCATGGTGTTTTGTTGTAGCTATAGCAACCCTACCTTAGGACACCATCCAAAATAAAGTGTGTGTGTGTGTGTGTGTGTGTGTGTGTGTGTGTGTGTGCGCACGCACTCACTTGCACTGGGATGCCTTTGTAGGCCAGAAGAGCGTATTGGATTTCCTGGTGCAGGAATTATAGGTACTTGTGAGCTTCCCGATGTGGGTGCTGGAAACCAAATTCAGATTCTGTGAAAGAGCAGTAAGTGTTCCTAACCACTGAGCTATTTCTCCACCCCCTAAAATAAATGAAACTGGGTATTTTGCAAAGGCTTATAAGTCCACTAATTGAGAGACTGAGGTAGGAGGACCATGAATTCAAGGTCACCCTGTTCTATATAGCAAGACCTTGTTTCAACATACAAATGCATACACACATACACACATCTTTCAATGAAATGGGACTCCAAATATATCTTTATTTTTTCCCACTCTGTGCGTATGCATGTGTGTGTATGTAGCATATGAATGTGTCATGTATACAAACATATTGGTGAGGCATGGCCTGTGCGGAGGTCAGAGGAGGGGCATCAGGTGTCAGGCTCTATCACTCTCTGCCGTGTGCCCTTGAGACAGTCTCTCCTTGAACCTGTTGATGGCCAGGCAGCCAGCAATGGTCCTGACAGCGCTGGGGTTACAGGCGAGTGCCACCTGATTTTTGCACAAGTGCTGGGGATTTTGACTCGGTTCCTCATGCTTCTGCCGCAGGAGCTGTTGCCCCCTGAGCCACCACCCCAGCCTCAAGTTTTGTTTTGAGACCATAAAATAAACACCTTTATTAGTTGCCCTCTTTCCCTCACGCCCCCTGCCCAAGAACTCAGCCAGAATGTAAGGACTCAGGCTTTTCTCTGGGGAAGGGATGACTGGCCTTGTCTGGATTACAGCGGATTGTCCTCACCCCTCGCCTGCCCTCCCTTTCTGTTTGAGCCTGTCAGACACATGACAGTGGCCAGGTTGCCAGTGCAGACCACTGCAGAATGAGACAAAGCCCTGTGCTTTTTGCTGGGAGGCATTTGGCTGTGACATACTGGCATGTGAGCGCAGAAAAATATTTGTGGTGTTGCAAGCATATGTTCATGCTTCTCAGGTTGGGACAAAGTCCTTCCAGAAAGCAATTCTGAGGGCCGCCATCGGTCCAGTGACTGATTACCATGCACGATCCACCAGGTTTGGTTCCTAGCACTGTGCTGTATAAATTGGGCATGGTGGCACATGCCTGTGATCTTAGCACTTGAAGAGTTAGAGGCAGGACGATCAACAATTCAAGCCATTCCCAGCCGCGTAGGGAATTCAGTGCCAACCCGGAATACAAGAAATCCCATCTCCAAGAAATGACTGGTTAGTGGAATTGTGCCATCCTCGCTTTTCCAGTTCCCCACCAGCTCCTTCAGCCTCATCAGATTTCTTTTGTGGGTTCCTCTTCCACAGAGATCAAGCTTCTGCTGGCTAAAACAGAGATAAAAAGATTATTCACCAGGGCAATGGGAAGTCAGGAATCTCACCACTGATTCTTTTACCTCCAAGGGGAAACGAAACGACTTTAAGGTAATTCTTTCATTTGATATTCAGTATGGTCATCCAGGTTTAGCACTTTAAAACCCACCTGGGTTTTGCAAATTGCTGGAGCAATCAGACCACTGATCAGACCTTGGTCTCACCCCAGGGCCATACAAGAACTTGCACGTAGGAATGAGAAGAACAGGTTCAAACCTGATTCAGGTCATTAATGAAACTGTCTTCCCTAGCAACCACAAATCTCCAGGCCAATCAGATTACCAAGCGTTGTAGTACCCATGTGAACCCACACTCAGGGAAGCTGGCTAGGCCAGGTTTAGGTGGGGCAACCGAGTTCTGTGAAATTGTGATTTGAGGGCCTCAGGACAGGCTGCCCTAGCTAGAAATATCTCCTCTACTGGCTTGTCAAGGATGTCTGCAATTTCAGCATCACTGAGTCACTTACCTTTGTTTCCATGGCTCTCTTTGTCATATCTCCCTGAGTGGAGTTGGTTTGGAATACATGATTCCCGTAATCTTCCCCCTTTAAATAATACAAATTCTATTAAACCATGTTTAATCTTTTGGGAAATTCACATACTCCGTTTGACTTTTTCATATCAGGTCCCTGTGCAGCCCTTCTTGCAGATTTAAGTCCTTGTTATGCTTAGATAGGAAGTAAAGTTTGAAGCTAGATGGCTTAGTGAGAGATAGAATAGCCAGGAGCACTAGCCTGGGGACCAGCAGGCTTTGCCACATGAATTCTCTGCACTGTGAGGACAGGGTGGGTCTTGGTCTGGGACCAGATGACATATGAAGGGAGATGCTCAGCCAAAGTGGATTACAGTTGGCAAGGGTATGGACTCCTTTTCGATCCGGTTGTAACTTGTTCCACTTAGTTTCCCTCTTAGATCTATTCTCTGTCCTCTCTTCTCCCTTGGCCATCCTCGTTCTAGGTAGCCTCATGCAGGAAGGACCAGAGCTTGGCCACCCATTCTCAGTCCCTCCTGAAGGCTGGGGAGTGGAAAAGAGCAGTGGGGCTGAAGATTGTCCAGCTTGTACACCTGATTGAGCCGACCTGGAGACTGGTTAACAAGAGGCCAGCCAGATGCTACACATCCGTACTAAAGCCTTGAGCCCCTCCCACCCCTTCCTTTTTTCTGTGGCCACCAAAGATGAGCAGAACCCACTTCTGCATGATCTTGCCTCCAGGCATGCTTTATCTCTCAGGTAGCTCTTCTCAACATCTCCCCCCCTGCCCCAAGGTTATGATGTCATAAGCTCTACTGAAACAGAAACTCCACATCCACATATTTTTTTTCTTTTTGAGAAGAAACCTTACGTAGCTGAAGCTTGTTTTAAACTCCTGATCTTCCTCTCCCAACCTCCTAAGCGCCAAGATTACAAGCATGTGCTGCCACATGCCCTGACTAGCTGGAAACGCCATTCAGTTGTTTTGTTTTGTTTTTTTTTCTTTTTCCATTTGTGGGTGGATGTGATGTGAATGTTTGTGAATGCATGTCTTGTTTTTTTTTTTTTTTTTTTTTTGCGTGTGTTTGTGTGTGTGTGAACATGTGCATATATGAAGGTGTGTACGCATGTGGGGTATGTGTAGGCCTGATTGGCTTTGATTGTCTTTAAGTTAGGGTCTGTCAAGCGAGCCCAGAGCTTGTTAGCTGGCTTGCTTGTAGATTCCCTGTCACTGCCTTCTGAGCCTGGAATCACGGACAGGCTGCCATGCCTACCTGCCATTTATGTAGGTTTCTAGGGATCCAAACTCAGCTCCTTACCCTTGCACAGCAAGAGCTCTAACCACTGAGATACCTTTCCACCTCTCCATACATTTAAATTTTTATTTTATGTGTATGTGTGTGTGACTGAGTGTGTGTACATGCATCATATGTATGCAAGAGGCTGGGGAGGTCAGGAGGGACTGCTGGATCCCTTGGACCTGGAATTACAGGCGGTTGTGAGCTGCCTCGTGATTACATAGCGTGTCTCCGTGGCTGTAAGGAGTTAACATGTGAATGAAAACTATTTGGCCTTGTTTGGCTCATGGTCAGCGTTAATGTATTTGCCCTCATTATTTGATCATTGTTGCTGAAAGGAAAATGCATTCCTTTCTCATGTGGTTATTTGGACTTGTTCTGAGATGCACTTTATAACTGAATACCGAACAAATTGAAAGAAAAGAAACAGCTATCAAACACCAAACTCTTTCTTGAGAAAGCCATGCTTGTTCATATCTGATTAATCTACCAGAAATTTAGGAAATGTGCGATAAAGAAGAATCAGTGTGATGGGACTAACCTATGTGTTTTTTGTTTCGTTTGGAGACAGGGTTTTTCTGGGCAGCTCTGTAGACGCTAAGAACTACTTACTGCTACCTAGTACTAGAACTTACTACTCTGTAGCTCGAACTCAGTGATTCTCCTGTTTCTCCGCCCCCTGAGTGCTGGGATGAACGGCATGGGCCACCACTGCCCAGGCCCATGTGAAGTTTGAAAGAGCCTAAGAAGTTTCACACCCCATTTTAAAACAAGATGTATTTCTTTTTATTTTCTGTGTTTGCATAGGCGCCTGTGTGCATCTATGTGCACCATATGCCTGACGGGCACCCAGGGAAGCCAGAACAGGGGCTGGATCCCTGGGCACTGAAGTTACATATGTTGTAGAGCTCTATTTAAGTGATGTGAACAGAATCCAGAGCCTCAGAAGGAGCGAATGTTCTTAACCACTGAGCTATCTCCAGCGTCCAATTATTTTTGAGACAGTTTTAGATAGCCTAGGCTAGCCTCAAACTGGATATGTAGCCAGGGATGGCCTTGAACTCCTGATCCTCCTGCCTCCACCCTCCTGAGTGTTGAGATGCACTACCATGCCTGGAAAGAGAAATTTCCTAGGATGAAGGATTGGAGAGATGCCTCAGTGGTTAAGAGCTATTGCTCTCCAATCATGAGGACCAGAGTTCCAATCTGAGCGCTCAAGTAACAAACCGAGGGTTCCTGCACACCGGTGGTTTTTTTTTTTTTTTTCCCTTCTAATTTGTAGACACAAAAGCAACTGAAGGGCAACAGAATAACCCAAGCTACACTTCATGTGGCTTCCAGTATTGTTGAGAGAACGGACTGTCCAGGTTCAGGAAGAGATCCTGCCTCTAGAGTTAAGAGGCAGAGATTAAGAGCACCCTCTCCAGGCCTCCTTGGGTCTGCACGAGCTTGCACCACCACAAGTGGGCATACACTTACACAGACCAAAGACAAAAAAATAAACAAATCTCTAGTTTCCTCGAATGACAGAGAAAGAGAGAGTAGCCCATTGAAGCCATTGCTGCCAACTATGTTCTCCACCACGCATTTGGTTTCCATGTTGCTGTCGATGGACTCTGGCTTTGGCTAGGAAATCCCAAGGCAGTGCGGGCTCTCCTTTCTTACGGGATTTGGCCATCCAGGATGGATGTCTTGGGCTAGAGGTCTACCTAATAACTATTCAGGAATTCCTTATGGATTGCAGACTGGCTGTACATCCTGCCCCACGACATCTAACGTAGTGCTGGACAGAGAGAAAAGGTGCTCCACAGACAATAACTGACTAGTTTGCTGGCCCAACAAAAACTCCTCTTTCCTTACTTGCTGTTTACAGTGCCTGAGTCTTGTTTCTCCTTCTGCCCCTGTGAAGCCCTTGAGGACAGGGACTGGATCTGGTGTTAAATGAGTCAGAGACAATGAATGCCCCATTTGTATATAATTTATGTGACTTTCTCAGAAGGATAACTCTGAGTTCAGGGTCCTCTGCTGTCTTTTCTGTAGCCAGAGCTTCCAGGCCAGGGTGTGGCTGGGCTGGGAGGTGTGGTAGGTAGTTTGGAAAAGGTGGCTTCTCTGGGGTTTTTGTACATACCCACAGCATATACGTGAGAAATGTTAATTCACCGGATGGTGTTGAGTGGCTCTATAATCGTCTTTATCCTTATCATTAGAGTACAGCACAGCCTTCAGCCCTGGACTACAATGACCAGAATAAACCCAAGGAAGCCGGGGCAGCTCCAATCTCCACCCCAGATGCAGGTGAGAGAAGTGGTGGGTACCGAAAGACTGTCAAGCTTCGTTATAGAAGTGATGCAGTGTTTGCAGAGATGAGGCTCAGGAAAGCAGCGACAGATGCACTGACTTCCTGAGCTGTGGATATCCATCCTGGAAGGAGCTGGCTCAGGACACCAGAGCCCAGTCCTGCCCCAGAGCCTAGAAATCCAAAACCTCCACTTCCTCCTTTAAAAAATAATTTAAAAATTATTTTAATTGTGTGTGTGTGTGTGTGTGTGTGTGTATTTGGATGTCTGGATGTCTGGGTGGGTATGTGTATTTGAGTATAAGTACCAATGGAGGTTAGAGGCCAGAGGCTTGGATCCCCTGGACTGGAGTTAGAGGTGGTTGTGAGTGGTCTACTGTGGGTGCTGGGAACTGAGCTCAGGTCCTCAGCAAGAGCAGCAAGTTATTTTATCTAAGTCATCTTTCCAGCACCCCCATGTTTTTGTTTTTGATTTTCAAGACAAGGTTTCTCAGCCTTGGCTGTTACAGAGCCTGATTGAGTTTTATATGATCTCTCCCCCAATCCAGGCCTCCCCCCGCCCCGAGTCCCCAAGACTCTGTTTCCCAGGGTTCCTGGGCATACTTGTACCAGCTCCCACACTGCTGGCCTTCAAGTAGGCTCTATGGGGCAGGGTGGGGGTGGAGGAAAGAATGCCTGGCAAACAAAATGGGCAGAAGATGTCGAGAGCTGCTGGCTGGCTTCCTGGCTCTCATGGTAGGCAGTGTTCTCTTGCTCTTGGGATCAAGTTTGGCTTCTTGCCTTCCTAACGAGGTACTTCTTTCTTTTTAAATTTATTTCATTATTGGTTAAGTGTCTTGAAATTTAAAGGGGATTAGGATTGAATCCCTTTCCTCAAAGGACTTGGATACTGGACAAGCTTGAGTCGTTTCTCTCCTCCCACCACATGAGACTCAGGGATCAAAGTCAGGTCATGTCAAGGCCCAGAGGGAATCGCTTTCACCCTCTGGCCCAACTCACAGTGCCATGTGCCTTGGTTGAAAACTACAGGAAGACGGCTGTATTTACGAGCATAGTGTTGTTACTCTCCCTTGACCATGAGTGCTTCCTTAGAAACTAACTTCTGCTGGTCATGGTGGTTTTTGATTAGAATTCCAGGACTGGGGAGGCAGAGGCAGGAGGATTGCTTCAAGGTCTAGGTTATCCTGGTTTATGTAGCAAGTACCTACGTGTGAGTCTGGGCTCTCTTCTGGGATCCTATCTCAAAAACAAAACTCAAACAAACAACAACCAAAATTAAAAAGTGGTTTTCAGGAGCCAGGCTTGGTGGTGTTCGTTAGGCAAAAGGATTACCAATCTAGGTTACAAAGCAAGTTCAGTGGGAAACCAAGACTATCTGAAACACATAGGTGCACACGCATGTGCACACACTCAGGCCCTCAAAGGAAGAAAATAGCTTACGTGTCGTGTCTCCTTTCTTTTGGACTTGGAAGCTGGATGTTTGTGTAAACATGGCTTTCTTTGGATTCCAGAAAACAGCCTTATCTGCCTTCGACATTTGCCTCTAGATTACAAGAGGATTTTGGCATTTCTCTGAGATCTAAAAACCAGTTTGCATACAACAGAGCTTGCTGTTGGTCAGCTGTGGTCAGTCATTTTGGTAAGAGTAGCAAGTAAGTCCATAGAGCCACTTCTAGAACTTGAGAGCCTTGCAATCCTCTGCCTGGTCAGTCTGTGGCGTCAGGGCTAATGGACATTTTGAGGGTGAGATGCTGGAGTGCGGAGAGTCCAAAGCAGCCCACCCAGCCATGCTGCCTGGCTGACTTGCTTCAAGTGCGATGGAGCAGCCAAGAAGCTGCCGGGGTACTGTAGTCCCAGGTCAATGCTGTAACCCGGGGAAGGCTCTAGTTTGTTTGCTTTTTCCTCTCTGTTTGTTTATTTCCAGACAGGGGTGGGGGTCTTCCTGAGTAGCTCTTGTTAGCTTGGAACTGTGATCCTCCTGCCTCCACCTCCTGAGTACTAGGATTACAGACAGGCATGTGCTACCACACCCAGCTCATTTTATATTTAAGCTTCTGAGTCATACTCACACTGGACCTTGGTAAAAGTTTAAAATAACAAAATTATTTTAACCTATTTTTTTTTCCCCGCTAAAAGTGATTGAACCCAGGGTCTTAAATTTTCTAGGCAAGCACTTGGTAGTAATTATTCTTCATACCATACCTCTCTTCTTTCCTTTATCTCTCTCTTTCTCTCTCTCTCTCTCTCTTTCTTTCTTTCTTTCTTTCTTTCTTTCTTTCTTTCTTTCTTTCTCTCTCTCTCTCTCTTCCTTCCTTCCTTCCTTCCTTCCTTTCTTTCTTCCTTTCTTCCTTTCTTTCTCTTTTTCTCTTTCTTTCTTTTCCTCCTTCCTTCCTTCCTCTCTCTCTCTCTTTCTTTCTTTCCTTCCTTCTTTCCTTCTTTTCCTTTTTCGAGACAGAGTTTCTCTGTGTATTCTTGGCTGTCCTGGAGGTCACTCTATAGACTAGGCTGACCTCAAACTCACAGAGATCCGCTTGCCTCTGCCTCCCTAAAGATGTGTGCCACCACAGCCAGACTCCTTTCTTTTTTCTTCTTACCTTCCTTTTTTTTCTTTAAAAAACAAACAAACAAACAAACAAACACACAAACAAAAACTTCTCTTGGAATTCAGGCATTCAGGCTGGCCTTGGTCTCAATATGTAGCTGAGGATGACCTTGAGGGTGGCCTCAAAATTGCTGAATTTGCAAGGATTGCCTTGAACTCTTGATCCTCTAGCCTCCACCTTCTGAGTGCTGGGATTATAGCATGAATCATCACACCTGACTTATTCATCAGTGGGCATTGACTCCAAGGCTCTATGTATGCTAGGCAAGCATTTTACCAATTGAGCTATATCACCAGCTCTCAAGTCCTGTTTTTAACTTTTTTTTTTTTTTTTTTTTTTTTTTTTTATTTTTTTTTATTTTGAGACAGGGTTCCACTAATACAGACTCATTCTGTAGCTCAGACTTTGAATCCATCTGCCTTAACTTCCCAAGTAGGTGAGATTGCAGGCCTGTGCACTAGGTCTGGCTTAACCATTTTTCCTCCTCCTCTACCTCCTCCCCCTTCTCCTTGTCCTCTTCTTCCTACACTACTTCTTCTAGATTGAACTATTTTATTTGAGAGAGAGGAGAGAGAGGATAGATAGATAGATAGATAGATACATAGATAGATAGAGAATTGTGCTCATATGTACACCTGTTTCTATGTGTACTAGACACATGCTTGGTGCCCTTAGAGGCCAGAAGAGTTACAGATAGTTGTAAACTGCCTCATGGGTGCTGGGAATTGAGCCTGGGTCCTCCGGAAGAGCAGCCAGTGCTCTTAGCCGCTGAGCCACCCCTCCAGCCCCGGCTTTGCCCTTTTGTGGTGTTCACTTTGGTGGCATTAAGTGTCTTCCTGTGCTTGTGCAATCCTCAGCACGCGTCACCTCCAGAGCGCTTGCCATCTCCCCCCGTTCGAACTCTCTTGAAGGGAAATTATTTGGGGGGCGGGATTTGCTACATCCCTTTTGGATTTTAACTATCTATTAGGGGTTTCTACCCCACTTTAGACAATTTAGTTCCCAAGTAAAAGACACAGAGACTTGTTTGCTTTATAATAAGCTTTAAAGCACTAGAGCTGCAGATACCAACCCTCTAAGCTATTTTGCCATTTTCCAGCCACATTCCCCAATATTACCTGCCATATTGTTTATGTATGGGCTGCTTCTGCTCCACCAGGCCGCGCCCTCTTTCTCTATCTTCCTCCTCTTTTTTCCTCTCTTCTCTTCTCTGGCTTTGTGGTCCCTACCTGAAACCCCAAGCCTGGGAACCGAATCTCTGCCTACCTCTCTTCTGCCCAGTTACAGACTGCCCAGCCTTTTAAAATTAACCAATCAGGGATAATTGGGGAGCAAAGTTTACACAACATTGTTTGATATATGGGAGAATGCACTCCCCTGGATCTTGGAATTTAGCATCTGAATACATATAATGACACCAACCCCCAACCCTCTATAGCCGTTAAACACCAGTCCCTATTCCCTTCATCCAGCTCCTGAAAACTGCCTTCCTTAGAATGACTCTATGAATCCCACAATGCCAAGAACTTCATAAAAGGGGATTCTAAAACATGTGCTTTTTGGGATCTGGCTTGCTTACTTACAGCAATGTCCTCAGTGTTACAGCATGTGGCAGTATGTAATACTGTTCAATATTAATATTGTTTTATGTATATGTCACATGTTCTTTATCTGTTCATCTGTTGATGGACATTTGGGATGCTTTTTACCACTTGTGGATAGTTCTGCTATGAACACTGAACAATGTTCAGTGTTATAAACGAATGCTATGAACAAATATCTCCTCTAGTCAAAAATTACATTTACTGCAGAGCATGTTGGCTCACTCCTCTAATCCTAGTACTCAGAAGGCAGAGGCAGGTGGATCTCTGTAAGAGGCCAGCCTGATCTACATAGCAAGTTCCAGGTCATCCAGGGCTACATAGTGAGTCCCTGTCTCAAAACAATTTTTTTTTTCACATGTACTGCCATGTGCCAGTGGAGATCAGAGGACAACTTTTGGATGTTGGTTCTCACCTTTTCGTCTAGGGGACAGAATTCAGGTTGTCAGGCTCAACTGCAGTCTCCTTTACTGGCTGAGCCATCTTGTCAGTCCTGTTTCCACTTCTCTTGGGTATATCCAGTAATGGAACTTATGGATCTGGCCCACAGCTTGCACAAGGTAAATTTTATAAATCAGGAGCTATGTGAACACTTGCTGGGAAAGTTCTGTTCACCTCCCCCACTGTCTCTACTGCTGTGCCTCACAGATTTTATTTTCATAAATGTCAGCTTGTTCAGATAAACAGGTCCTGGGCCCATCTTCTGCATTTGATAAGCCATTAGCAATTCCCACCATTCCATCTTCTACATTTATAATGATGTCACCTTTCTGTGATTACAACAGCCTCGATGTGAGCTACCAACTCTCACCTGCATTATGGCAGTTGATTTATAACTGGTCTCCCTATCTGTGCCTTGGACCCTCTGATCTTTTTATATCACAGCAACAAGATCGATCCTTTCAAAACATCTGTCAAATAATGCCAGCTTAGTCTATATATCTCAAAAAAAAATCATGTTATTTACCACTTATACCTTTCTGTGGCTCTCCACCTCACTGTGAAGCATAGCTCAAGGGCTGGCTAAGATCTAAGGCTTGTACAGCACCTGGCTCCTGCTCTCCATCCCTTGATCCTTTACTGTTCTTTGATCTGGCAGTCAAACTCCTGGCTATGAAGTATGCCTGGAATGCCCTTCTGTTTGATAAATTCTTCTCTTGGTAAATGCCATCTCACTGGAGAGACCTTTAACATACCTTTCATCCTTTGTATCCCCCCCATCCCTTCCTTCCTTTTTTACTATGATTCTCATTATGTAGCCCAGGCTGACCTTAAACTCACTTCAGGACTCTTGCCTCATCCTCCAGAGTGCTGGGAATACAGGCACGAGCCTCCACTATGGCTACCACCGATGACTTTTACTACTTTCATATTTTCCATTTAGTCAGTATTCTCTGACACATATTAATACCCAAATTTGTTGACTTTCTTCCCCTTCAACTAGAATGTAACCTTCGTGATGTTTTAATTTTTTTTTATTTTATCTTGTCACTTTCTTGATTCTCCTTTCTTAATCTATAAATAACAAGATGGAGATTCTTGGTGTTCCCTTCTACCTGTTTTCCCATTCGGTGAGCTATAGTGGGTATCAATGCCCATTGGATTCGGAAGCAAATAGTTCATTGTAAGTTTGAGGCCAGGGGAGGATATGTAGCAAATTCCAGACCAGTTTCAAACTACAGTATGAAACACTATCTAAAAAACGCTATCTAAAACGTCAGCACTATGCAGGGCTGACATTCTAGCACTCAGGAGGCAGAGGCAGGTACATCTCTGGAGTAAGAGGCCAGCCTGGTTTAAATATCAAGTTTCAGGACAGCCAGAGATACACAGTGAGATTTTTGCCTCAAAAAAGGGGTGGAGGTGGCTAGAAAATGGATTAGTGGGTGAAGATACTTGCTGCC
Source organism: Meriones unguiculatus (assembly GCF_030254825.1). Lineage (NCBI taxonomy): Eukaryota > Metazoa > Chordata > Mammalia > Rodentia > Muridae > Meriones > Meriones unguiculatus. The sequence continues at coordinate 27,715,583 of NC_083349.1, forward strand.
AAGCTTGAGGACCTGAGTCCCTTTCCAGGACCTATGTGGTGGAAAGGGAAAATGGACTCCTGTAAGTTGTCCTCTGACCTCTACATACATGATGTGATATGTATGTACCATTCCCGCATACAAATAAATAAATCTAATAACACTTTTAAAAGCCCATTTGGACACTGAGAAAATGTTTTGTTACTGCCAAGCCCAGGGCATTACCAGTGAGTGTAAAGAATGAGCATATTCCTGACGTCTGTGCTCAAGGCTCTCTCTCCTCTGCTGGCCTTTTCTAAGGAGGCAGCATAAAAATAACACTTCAAGTCCCACTTACTTGCTCAATTTTCCCTTCACATTTTTCTTTCATATGTATTTGAGAAAATATGGCTTCTGTTTCATTTTGTTTTCTCCTTTCCCTATGTGTTCTCTGAGAGTAAACTCTATAAAGAGACCTTGGTTGTTGAAAACTGCGCTCTTGGCCCTCTGAGAACAGCACCTGTCATTTAGTGGGCATCCACTCAGCATCTGAAGGGTGGAACAATGATCTGAGTGCTTCCTCTGCTTCAGGTGCTATGGAAAGTGCTTTCATCAAAAATGAATGCAGGAGGCATTATCAGTCTCGTGTAATGGCTAAACAAACTGAGGCCTTGTGTGGTCGAGCAACTTGCTTTTAAGTATCAGAGTTGGGGCCTGAACACAGATGAGTTCAATCCTTCACTCTATTCATCCTTGGCTTTGTCGCCAATCAGCCAAATGGGGGCTAGTAATGAATTCATCACGCTATAGATAGCTACACTGCAGCCTCCTCCCCCTCCCCCTCCTTTGATGCTGAGGGTGGAGCCTCACACAAGCTAGGGGAGAGACACTTAGTGTGCCCCACCCAGCAGCTGCTCTTATTTATTTACTCATTGTTTTATTTATTTACTTTTAAATTTTAATGCGTATGAATGTTTTGTCTGCATGCAAGTTCCAGCAACTCGTGCATGCCTGGTGCCTGCTGGAGATCTGAGAAGGGAGTTGGATCCCCTGAGACTGGATTTACAGATAGTTGTGAGCCCTGACCGCTGTTTTTAAATCCAGTCTTTCTGAGCCGTCTTTCCTTGACCTGATGCTGTAGCGAACACACCATGCAGATCTCTCTGACAGAGGGCAGAATTTCAGAGCCTGCTGATTCCTTAGCTATCTTGGTTAGTCTCTCTTGATTTGAAGCTGCAGTAACAGGGGCCTGCTGACATTGAACCACCCCTGACTCCTAGGTGGTCCTGAGCTGTGAATGGATTGGTTCATGAGCCTGCAGCATTCTTTTGGCAAACCAGAAGTTCTGACAGCCTCTCACCCTGGTTGCTCTTGTGGACTAGCAGCCCTGTAGCTCTGGGCTTTTGGGGTCTCCCGTAATCTGGGTGAAGGTCACTTTTAGGAGGGACAGATGCTAGCTGAGGTCTCCAGCTCTGGCGACCTATCCAGGCAGGCTAGCTTTCCTTCCTTTGTTCCTTCTCTCTTTCTCTCTCTCTCTTTTTTTTTTTTTTTTGAGACAGGGTTTCTCTGTGTAGCCTTGGCTGTCCTGGAACTGACTCTGTAGACCAGGCTGGCCTCAAACTTAGAGATCTGCCTAAAGGTGTGCACCACCACTGCCTGGCCAGACATTATTTTTTTGGTGTGAAAATCATGGTATTTCTAAATGTCTTTGAGGTGTTCAGCTACACAGCAGGATGAGTTTTAGGCAGCTTGTCCCTATCTTTTCTCTAAGTCTCTTCGGGGTTAAATACAACCAGGAAGAATCAGATCTGTTCTGCATATTCCACACATTCAGAAGGAGGAATGTTTTCTGTTCACGGGACGATCTGAATGATGGCCCAGAGGTAGAGACAGACTCAATAAGGAATAAAAATGTGACCTGACCTGGATAAGAGCATAGGCTGGTGACTGGTGGGGAAGATGATGAGGCAGGAGAGTGAGGACAGATCATGAAAGGTCTTGCTTGCTGGGCATGGTGATGCACTTCAGCAATCCCAGCACTTGAAAAGCTGAAGAAAGTCAAGACAGGAACTCAAACAGAGCAGGAATCTGGAGCAGGAGCTGATGCAGAGGCCATGCATGGGTGCTGCTTACTGGCTTGCTCTCATGGCTTGCTCAACCTGCTTTCTAATAGAACCAGAGACCACCAGCCCAGGGATGGCCCCACCCACAATGGGCTGGGCCATGCCTCATCAACCACTAATTAAGAAAATGCTTTACAGACTTGCTAATAACCCGATCTCATGGAAGCATTTTCTCAATGGAGGCCTGTGTCCAGTTGACACAAAAGAAGCTGGTATAACTGTGCAGCAAGTGCCAGGCCGTCCTGTACTGTACTGTGAAACCCTGTCTCAAAAAGAAAAACCAAACCAGGATTAGCGAGATGGCTCTGTGGGTGAAAGTACTTGCCACACGCAGGCCTGGCAACCTGAGCTAGATCCCCGAAGGCATGTAAAGGTGAAAAGGAGGGAACCAACCTCACAAAGTTGTTTTCTCTGTAGAGTGGTCACACACACACACACACACACACACACACACACACACCTCTCTAAATTTTAAAAAAAAAAAAGAAAAAGCTTTAACATGTAGGCAGAGGGCTTGATATAACGAGGGAGGGCACAGTCTTTGAAGGGTATTGAAAGTGAATCCCTGAAAGTTTGGGGGTGCAATGTAGGTCAGAAGGCAGGGAGTGTGAGGGTAGGAAGACAGCACTTGGGGGCTTATTATAGGATGATGCAGAAAGAATGAGAGAAGCCTGGGTCACCTTTCTTCCCATTCAGTTTAGCTCCAGCTGCTAGGGTTTCCTGTGTGCGTCACATCATTTTAGGCATGGAAGACACCCACAGGGCTTTGGAGGAAGGTGGAGGACCTTAGTCACTGGGCTTTTTTTCTCTCCCCTCAGGGACCAGCATGCAGGGCCAGGCAAGGCGCCTCCTTCCACATTGCGCATTCTGTCTTGGTCAGATCAGAAATCAGCAGATCCAGGGAGAGTTTTTGTTTTTTACATTGCAACGGAATTCCTTGCATAGCAGAGAGCTCAGGAAAGAAGGCCCTGTTTGAGGACAAAGGTCAGGGTTTCAGAGTTCAGGGCCCATTTGGAAAGGGCCAGGCCCTTCTGTGCTAATCCCGAGTTTGCCTGACAAGCCTCAAAGTATGTGGCATGAACTCTGTCAGGACCAGGGATATAATCTAATCCTCAAGCTCCATTTTCTACCTCTTTGAAACTATCAGCCACAGAGGGGCTTTGGTGGAAGGACGGATGCCCTCACGGTCTAGGACTGCTGGCACTGGGTCTAGCCTGCTTTCCCCGGAAAGCAGAGGTGGTGTTCAGAGGACTGACCTCCTTGGCAGGAAGCAGGGTCAGGGTGGGTCTTCTGAGCCTTGCCTGCCACTCTCCTGCTAGGAACTGCCGTGGTGGGAGGCTGGGGGAGGGAATGCCCTCCTACAAACCTGGCAGGATAAAGCCAGAAAGAGCACCTGGCACCTTATCTGCCTCTCCCCTGCATTCCAGCTCCTTGGAACCAGCCAAGCTTTTCACTGAAGTCCAAAGGAAGTGAGGTACCCGTATTCCCCAAAGCCGCTTTGGACTGCTTCCGAGAACAGCTTCTCAGCGCAGCAGGCGAAGGGGCAGGGTTGCACCCCAGACTCAGTTACCCAGTTTTCCAGCTGGTTCTGAAAAGGCAGCTATGATTTCGTGCCTTACCTGACTCACACACAGTGGAAGGAGAGCCTGGAGGACAGTAGGTCACGGAGTAGAGGCCTGCTCTTTGTCCAGGCGGTTCCCCTCTGCATGGTGACAGGCTCTTAGAGAAACATCTTAATAGGAGAGTTCTGAGCAGCTTGGCAACCTTCCAACCTTCCTTGTACCAAAGGCAAACATGTTGTCCTGACAAAAAATATTTAGGTGATTTCCTAGCACATTCACCACTTGTAGACCCCAAACTATACAAGTTGTGGAACTCTCGAGAGAAAAAAAATAAAGCTCTTTAAAAATTGTGCAATGATCTTATTCTATGAGTGCTGAAGGAAGCACGCCGTGATCTTTAACTGTGTCACTGGGAGAGAAATATTTGTGGGCCAAGAGTCCCAGGAAGGATCAATTTAATGTAATTTTCTTTTTTTTTTTCTATTTTATTTTTTTGTGACAAAGTCCCATTACGTAATCCAGGCTGTCCTTGAACCCCAGATTCTCTTGCCCCAGTCTCCTGAGTGCTAGGATTACAAGGCAAGAGGCAGCAAGCCTAGCTTTACTGTGATTTTTTTTTTTTTTTTGTAGTACTATGTCCCCTCTTTCTTTCTTTGTTTCTTCCTAGGTTTTTGTTGTTGTTGTAGCCCTGGCTATCCTGACACTAGCTCTGTAGACCAGGCTGGCATGGATCTGTTAGCCTCTGCCTGTGCTGGGATTAAAAGTGTGGGTCAATTTGGGAAAACTAAAAGGAGAAAAACAAATTAAAAAAATTAGTTTTTGTGGGGGGGTACCTATAAAATTATTTATTTTGTGTGTGTGCACCTGTGCACATACATGCATGTGGCTGGAGGCTACAGTCAGCCTTGGGTCTTGCTCCTCAAGGGCCATCCACCATCCACTCTGCTGTTTGCAGAGACAGTCTCTAACTGGCCTGGAGCTTGTGATTCAGCTGTCTTGGCCTCCCAGCTCTGGGATTATGAGCGCAGGCCATTACAAACTGAGGTCCTCATGCTCAATGTCTTGGTAACTGTACTGATGTGACCAAGGCCACTCTTATTAAAACACACAAACAAACACAGAACAAAACAAAAACATTTAATTGGGGCTTGCTTGCAGTTTCAGAGGTTTAGTTCGGTGACAGCATGGCAGGGGCATGGCTGCACACAGGCAGACATGGTGCTAGAGAAGCAGCTGAGAGTTCTATATCTGGATCTGTAGGCAGCAGGAAGAGAGGGTCACTAGGCCTGGTTTGGGCTTTTGAAACCTCAAAGCCCAGCCCCCCTGTGACATACTTCCTTCAAAGAGGCCACACCTACCGCACCAAGGCCACACCTCCTAATCTTTCTCAAGTGGTATCACTCCCAGATGACCAAGCTTACAAATATGAGCCTGTGGGGGCCATTCTTATTCAAACCACCACACCCAACAAATACTTTACCAATTAAGCTGTCTCCGTAGCCATATCCCAAGCCCCCTCACCCAGCCTGGTCCACACAGAAAATTCCAGGCCAGCCAGAGCTATGTAGGGAGACTGTCTCAAAACACACACACACACACACACACACACACACACACACACACACACACTGGGTAAGGCCTGGGGAGTGTTTATGGCTAGCACATATAAGGCCCTGCGTTCAATCCTCAGTGCTTAAAAAACAAAAAGGGTACAAAAATTAACTTATACAACTCAGTGTTGGGGCTGCAGAGATAGCCTCATGACTAAGAACACTTGTTCTTACATCCACATGGCTCCTAACAACTGTTTGCAACTCCGGTTTGGGGACCCAACACTCTCTTCTGGCCTCTACAGGCACTTCAAGCGCATAGAACACATATATACACATACCTCATATACATAAACAGACAGACAAATACATAAACATTAAATAAAAAGTCGTTTCTCTTGTTTTACTCTCCATTTCTCCTTCCCTTTCCTCTTTCTTCCATTTTTTAGTTTTTTTTTTCTCTCTCCCTCTCTGTGGTAGAGCCTTACATACTAGGCAAGCATTTTACCACTAAGCTACACTCTAGCCCAAGATGTTGTTTTCTAACCATGTTTCCCCAAAGTATGTGGGTGAGAGAGAACTGATTAGCACATTCCTGGGTCTTGCTGGGGGTGGGGCTGGGCTAAACACTGGTAGCTAGCAAAGGAGGAAGGGTCTGGTCTTACTGTAGGCAGAACACAGGGCCTCAGCCCACTTTTGCAGACCTCCACACTAAGCTGACAAGAAGCAGATGTTTGTTGGAAGCTTCCAAAAAGCCTGGGGGAGAGAAGGATGGTTGAGGAGATAAGGAGGCCACGTACTCTCTCCTTTTAGATAACAGTGTCTCTGGAGAGGAATTCCTTCAAGAAGGGGCAACTGAGAGAGTACAAGGTGGCTTCCTGTATGGCTGCTGATGTATGGAGGCCTCTTGGATTCAAAGCACCCAACCCCAAACCTCAGTAAAATGACAGGTTTCCCCAGTTTACATTTCTCATCATGTACCAACCTCAGCCTTTTTTTTAACTCCCCTTTCTCAAATATATCAAAGTCTCTGGGCCTTTTTGTGAGTTAATCTTTGGCCAGGAATGCCCAAGAACCATTCAGGTTGCTCTTTCTGGCAGGTGCAGGAGAAAGGATACTCCTGCTGTCTATAAGTACCTGCATATTGGGACAGTTTCTGTCTGCTCCTGCATCAATCCCCAGGACCCTGGCTAGTGTTCAGTAAGTGTTCATGACCGACTAAATGATAAACTCACTTTTTTTTTTTTAAAAGAGGCATCTTAAAAAAAAATTATTTGTTCATCTGGGCGGTGATGGAGCAATGCCTCTAATCTCAGCACTTGGAGGCAGAGGCAGTTGGAACTCTGAATTCGAGGCCAGCTTGGCTTATGGGATGAGTCCCAGAACAGCCAGAGCTACACAGAAGAACCCTGTCTCAAAAACCAAACCAAACCAACAAGATACAATTATTTATTAATCATATTACTGGTGTGTATGTGTTTGAAGAATACACATGCATACATGTGAAGAGCATGTGTGACTACTAAGGGTGTCTGCATCCCACAGCATGTGTGTAGAGGTAAAAGGACAGCTTGTAGGAGTCAGTTCCTTCAACGTTGGGCTCTAGAAATCGAACTCAGATCATCAGCACTTTTTATTTGCTGAGCCATTTCAGTCCCTCAAACTTACTTTTTTCTTTTCTTGAGATAGGCCTCTCTATGTAGCCCTGACTGGCCTGGAACTCTTCATGTAGACAAGGCTGGCCTCAAACTCATAGAGGTTTGCCTGCCTCTGCCTCCTGAGCACTGGGATTAAAAGCGTGTTCTTCCACACCTGATTTTTGAACTCACTTTTTTTTTTGAGGAGCCTAGTAGTCGTGTTCTGCATCTCATGCAACCTCAGAAGAGCCCCAAGAAGAGGAAAAGAAAGTGTTGTGTCCATTTTAAGACAAGGAAAGTGAGGCCTGGCAGATTTGGTAACTGGCTGAAGTACAGTTCTTTTTTTTTTTTTTTTTTTTAACAGGGTCTCATGTATTCCAGGCTGTCCTGAATATCACTGTGTGGCTGAGGATGGCCACAAGTGCTGGAGTTACAGGCTACCATGTTCAGAAAGTGACACGGACAAGAAGTGGTCCTTACACATAAGGTGCATAAGATCCACTACGTAGCTTGTGAAAGACATAGGGTTGGGCCCTACTCCCAAGGCTCTGATTTTCTTGTAGCTTTAAAGAATTGTGGTAGAATGTACTCAACCAAAATTTCTAATTTTAGTACTTTTTTTGGAGACATGGTCTCCAGCTCGGTATGTAGCAACTTGAACTTTAGAGTCTCCTGTTCCACCTCCCACTGAGTGCTGGGCTTATAAGCATGTGCCATCATGCCTGCTTGGCACTGGGCATCAAAGCCAGGACCTCATGCATGCTAAGCAGGCATTCTGACAACTGAGCTCCACACACACACACAGACATACCTGTGATAACCACTAAGTGTACAGTGCTCTGGCTAAAATATGCTCACATTTGCTGTCATATCTATCCATCTCTAGAATCCCTGTCTCCAGCTAAAACTCAGACCCCATTGAACATCCCCATTGAACACTACCTTCCCAATGCCCCTGCCTGAGCCCCTGCAACCACCATTCCGTCCCTACATAGCTAACTATCTGAGGAACCTCAGAAGGTGCACTCAGAGTTTGCCTTTGTGTCTGGCTTATTTCACTGTCAGAGTATTTCAAACAAGGGCTTCTGGTCATCCTCATGCCAGGGTCTGGATCATTCTTTGAGAAATTATGGTAGCGGGTTGGAGGAGAGGGAGAGGAAGTGTGGTCCTGGCATAGGCATCAAGGGAGGGCTGAATTCATGTGGTTGGTGAGGGCTGGTATGAGTCAGAGCCGGCAGGAGGAAGGCCAACAACCGCAGAGGGGCCCCTTGACTGGATGGGGGAGGGGAGGTGGCCAGTTTCTGGTAGGGGTGGGGTTAACCGAGGCCTAAGAATTTAAGGTGGAGAGATACCAGCAATGGTGGCTCACAAGATGGGGTGATGAAGAACCTAGAAGAGGAATGGGGCTTGTGGCTGCCAGAGAGGGCAGTGGGTGAAGCCATTTAGAACAACCAAAGTGGGAGAGTCCAGGGAAGAAGGGGCTGGTTCCACTCTGGGCCTCAGGGGTAGTACGGTGGCAGCGTGGGAAGCCGGCCCAGGTGGATGGGGTCAGGATGTGCCAGGAAAACGTACCAGGGAAGTATTTGAAAAGGGCTGTATCTGTACTCTCCTCACTGCTATGGCAAATTCCTGTTAAAGCACGAAAAAAAAAAAAAACAAAACATGCTTATTTTGGCTCACAGCTCTAGGGCACAGTGATGGAGAAGTCATGGCAACAAGAAGTTGAGGCAGCTGGTCATATTGCATCCACAATCAGCTGGCACAGGCTCATCCCGTAATCCCAACATCTGAGTGATTGAAATGGGCCTATCATGAGGTCCAGGGTAGTTCTATAGTTAGAGCTATAAGGTAAGACTCTAACAAACAAACAAACAAACAAGCAAACAAAAATGGGGGGAGGTTCAGTGGATCTGTCAGCTCCTGGCTCTTGTTCTATATTTTTATTTTTTTGAGACTGGTCCCACTCTATGAGCCCAGTCTATTCTCAAATATGTGATCCTTATACCTCAACCTCCTGAAGGATGGAATTATAGGTGTATGTGTGGTGCATGCTTGTGTGCATGTAACAGTGTGTATGCACACATGCACCTATGTTTATGCAGGCACACACGTATGCACGTATATGCTACACACATACAGAGCACTCATGTACATATAGGTGTAGAAATGTATTTTTTCATGTATATGCATGTATGTGGACTCATATTCACGCTCATGTGTACATGAGAGGGGGGCTACAGGAGGCTAGGAACCTGCCCAGCTGTCAGGGATCAGAGCCAGCATCATCCAGCTTATTGTCAAAACGGCCTCAGACTCAGGCTAAAGTGGTCCAGGCAAATGGAAGTTACATATTTAATGGTAAATGGCAATTTTCTCTAGGGACTATCTCTGACAGGAACTCAATGGTAGGCTCCCCACTAGCAGTCCTGCTAGGCCACAGAGGAGGACTTTGCAGCCAGCCCTGAAGATACCTGATAAAACAGGGCCAGACGAAGGGGGAGAAGGTCCTTCCCAATCCGTGGACTTGGAAAGGGGCAGGGAGAAGCTGAGGGAGGGAGGGTGGGACTGGGAGGGAATAAGGGAGCGGGATACAGCTGGGATACAGAGTTAATAAAATGTAACTAATAATAATAAACAATAAAAAAAAGAAGTTAGATAGAATACACCTTCTTAATTTTGTGAGACCTTGTGCATATGGAGGTAGGTCTAGAGTTTACTAACATTCCCCCTCCCCAGAGGAAAGGCCTGGAGGAGCCTCAGATGGAGCAGCTATTCCAGGGTTTCCTCTGTCACTGCAGACATGATATCTTCCTCCATTGTCCCCACTGTGTCCTGGCTCTGGATCCCCCAACATGCAATCCACACTCTGGTCTCCCTTCTTCATTATCTTTGTTTTCTATTCTTGGGCAGCAGTTCTCAGTCCAGGGTGCTATCCTGGTAATGTCTGAATACACTTTGGGTTGTCACCACTAGGGGACTTCTACTGCCATCTAGTATGTGGTGGCAGGATTGCTGCTAAGTAGCCTGCAATGCAAAGCAGAGTGCTCCAAGACACTGGGAAGAATTGTCCCATCTACAGTGATAAAATGGCTGTTGCCTGGGCTGGCGAATGGCTTAGTGGGTAAAGGGGCTTGTTGCTAAATCTGATGGTCAGAATTTATCTGGAATTCATACAGCTGAAAGACAGAACTGAGCCTCACACATGAACCGTGGTACACACACACACACACATACACAGCCACACGCCACACAAAATCACATCCACCATACCCCCCACACCTCATACATACACACACACACACACACACGAGCATGCTCGCACATGTGTACACACACACACACACACCACACAGACAACTGTAGAGCTTATTGTAGCCCAGTTACATGAATATAATTAACACAACTAATATAACTGTCTCCCGTGCTTCTGAGGGAGAGGAACCATGTTTCCTTTGTTAGCCCTTGTCTCTGAGACCTCTTCAGTGTTAAATGAGCCTGATGGGAGATAAGGCTGCAGGAAGTGTTTTTTGAACTAAACCGACGTTCAAAAACTCAACCCCGAGCCGCTCTGGGGACACACACTGGGGAGAAGCACTGCTGAGGAGGGCAGCAGGGGAAGTCAGCACCCGCTCATGTTTCCTCTCCATGCCAGTCCTGGCTCCTCTTCCTTTCCTCAGTGCTGGTCGACTCAACCACCTCAAGATGTATGTGGTAAAGGCTAGATCCTGAGAATATAAGTTTCAGAACACAAGTGTCATCTGCCTGCCTGTCTACCTGCCTTTCTTATCTCTCTCTCTCTGGCCTCTTCTTGTATTTCCGTCACTCTGCTTTCTTCTGTCCTCCACTTCATGATTCTGGTGCCATGATGTTCTGTCCAAGTCCACAGAGCTAAGTGACCATGGGCTGACTTCTCTGAAACCTGTAGCCCAAACAAATCTTTCCTCTGTTATGTTACATTTGGCCCCAGCGGTGATAAAGGCTTCGTCGGGGAGAAGAGAATGGAGGCCTGAGGAGAAGCAGAGATTCATTGAGGACAGATAAACCTGCTGAGAAAGGGTAAGAAACAGAGTGGTAGAAGGAAAGAAGGCTGGCCCTGGGGAATTTTTTTTTTCATTTATTTCCCTTTATTTTTATTTATATGTATGTGTAGATCTCTATGTCTGTGGGTGGATACCACTGGAGGGCATAAGAGGGAGAGTCAGGGCTCTCAGTGAGCCACCTGATGTGTCTGATGTTCCAGGAACTGAACTCCGGTCCTCTGGAAGAGCAGCACACGCCATCTCGGCAGCTCCTGGAAAAAAAAAAAAATTTTTTTTTTTTCTAACTCTCCAAGAGGGCAGATATTAAAAAGTGTGGCCTGCCTAGGGCAATGATGAGATGGAAGAGGCAGAAGTCAGAATGACAGCCCTTGCTTGGGAAAGGGAAGAGGGGTGGGGTATTGGAGGTCCCTGCGGTTGAGATTGCACTGTGAGCTTGGCCCTAAAGGCAGCCCCTCCTCCCCCCTCAGCAGCTCTGCTGCTCTCTGCCTAACTTCATCTGGCGTGTCCTGAGATACAGACTCCCCTAACCACATTTGATATATGGTCTCTGACACAGCTTCCTACTAGATCTCCCCTCCCTGCACCCATATGTTAATTAGGTACCGTGTTTCCATTCATATGATAGGACCGTGCTGTATAATGCAAACCAAGCATCTTTGAAGTACCTAGTCCCAACCAATTACATACACCTATTCTTGGAGCCCCCCCCCTTACTCCCCAATGGGGTATATAACCTTTCTTCTCTGGAATTAAAGTTGAATTAGCCATCAGCTGTTCCCGGGGTATGTGATCCCTGTACGGTACTGGTGCTCAGCGCTCGCTGGCCATTCCAGGCATGATTTGTGCCCCTCCTGACTTCATGGGCTGCTGGGAGACAGCCCCCAGGCAGGAGGAGAACCAACAGTGGGGAAGGGGTTCTTTTGTACCCTTGAAAGAAACAAACAAAGCCCATCCCTAATTAGAGTTACCTGCCAAGCTATAGCGCTAAAAGCCCATTTTTAAGATGAAAAATTCCAGATCCCAGGAACACCTTCAGCCCCAGGCAAAGCAGGGCAGTTGGTCACTCCATCACAGAACAGGCCTTCTGTGAGAGTGCACAGCGGGATGAAGACAGGCTTGAGGCAGAAAGAAGCTGAGGTAGCCTTTCCTCTTGGCTTCTGTTTTCTTGGTGGCTTAATTAGTGACATTGTCATCTGAAAACAAAGATGTGGAGGGAGGCAGGCTGGGGGAATGGAGGGGGGTGGGCTCATCATCCTGCAAAAGGAGAAAGGGGATTTGCTAACAAAGGTAGGGGGAATATTTCCAGGCAGTGCTGGCGGGGGGGGGCAGCCTGAGTTTGGCAGTGAGAAGTTTAAAGGGATGCCAATCAGCCTGAATGTGGGGTGTGTACTTCTCTGCAGTTAGCCAAAGGGCTGACACCCTGTTATAATAGACTCATTGGAAAGAACCTCTGTTAGAATATAATTAAAATGGATACATTATTGGCAACACATTCTGGGGCTGTAGAACCAGGAAGGAAACAGCAAAGGCTAATCTCTTGAGAGTAAATAAGGACTTAATCCTCATGGTGTGCGTGTGCGTGTGTATGTGTGACACAGTGTGTGTATGTGTGTGACACAGTGTGTGTATGTGTGACACAGTGTGTGTGTGGAGTTCAGAAGTCAACTTCTGGTGCTGGTCCTTACCTTCCACCTTGTTTGAGACAGCCTCACCTGCTGTGCACACCTAGACCAGCTAAGAACTCCCGAGGGACTCTCCTGTCTCCGCTTCCCATTCCTCTGGAAAAGCACTGGGGTTACAAAGCCATACTACTGGGCTGAAGAGATGGCTCAGTGGTTAAAAGCACTGGCTGCTCTTGCAGGGGACCCAGGTTCCGTTTCTGTAACTCCAGTTCTAGGAGATCTAATATCCATTTCCGACTGTTGGTGGGACAGTTTACACATGGTATCATAATGAGGTACAAAACAGGTACATACATTAAAAAAAAAAAAAAAAAAGGCTGAAAATCTCCCCAAACAAACAAAGGCATACCTCTGTGCCTGGCTTTGCATGGGCCCTGGTGATTCACATTTGGACACAAGACATGAAACCGTGTTCCCAGCCCCTCTTGGTGGATTTTAGATAATGGATCCTTAAGCAGAATGGGTGCCTCAATAATTTGCAAAGCACGTGGGTTTGGAGTACTGTGACGCTCACGTTACTGTAAAGTTTAGTTTTGGCTTTAAAAAAATGTGGCCACACTCCACGCATTGACAGGGCAGTGCTGGAGAGCGAGGGAGAGCTGACAGGGCTGACCAACTCAGCTATTTCCCAGGCCCAGACCCAGGGCTTTGAGTTGGCCCACCCCAACCTCTCCCCCATTCATGAACTGCTGGAGTTCGTGAAGGGCCTGGTCCTGCAGATCTAAAGCTGCAGGATCTCCATGACACAGGGTAACAACAGGATATCCGAGAGGAGTCCTGGTGAGGATCCAGTATTGATAATGTAGCAGAAACCAGAGGCCTGGAACCAGACCAATGACTCATTGCAATGAACATTTCTAAGTAAAGCTGTTTGGGCAGAAGTACTGTGTGACACATTGCAGCTTTCATGGTGAGATGATTTTCGTGGTTTTTTTTTTTTAATTAATTTATTTTTTATTTTTTTGTTTTTATTTTTTGTTTTTGTTTTATTTTGCAAGGGGAGAAGAAGGATATGGAGGAAGAGGAGATCAAAGGGATTGGGCTGCGTGATGTGAAATTCACAAAGAATCATTAAAAAGTTAAAAAAAAAAGATGGCCACAGTGATCTGTGTTGGCCACTTATCAGGGTGTAAGGACTTTGTAAGCATGCACACTAATCGTCCCGTGTCAAAAAGAGTGCTGACTGGTAGAATTAAGTATTTGCAGTGTGGTTCTGGGATCACGCTCAGAAGTTTCCAGTTCTGTAACTTTAATAAATATGGATGGAGGAAACTGCTGACCCGAGGGGTGTGGCAGCTGAGCTCTGAATAACTGTGGTTGTTGGAGAGCTGCGTGGCTGACGAGAGGGCAGAGGTGGGATGAGAGGAGAGCCTGGGGTGGTGATGGAAAGGTCTTCCTAAGAGGTACTGATGGACAGGAGCAGGACTTCCCAGGTCCAGCCTGCTGCCTCAGGAGGTTGTTCAATTAGTGGCTAATGCCTTCTGCTTTATTTTAATTCTTGTGGGGCCTGGAATCAAACTCAGGGCCTTGCATATTGAGGGCTTCTCATACTCATCACCCCAAGCTCCTACTCCTGCTTGGGACAGGGTCATTTTGTAAGTCAGGCTGGTCTCACACTCATGTCAATTCTCCTCCCTCAGCCTCCCCAGTACCAGATTTGTAAGCATAAGCCCCCATGTGTTTGGCTTGTGTTCTTTCAGGAGGAAGAAGCGAGAGGCCACTTTAGAAAGCATCCATTTAAAAGCTGAAATGTTCTTCATGGAAAGGCTTCACCTTCAGTTATCCTGCCTCCTAAAGTGACTCATCCCCTCCCTGGAGGCGTTCTACACAGCCAGGGCTTTATTGAGCCAACTACAGACACATCAATTGTTGGACGATTGCTCCCACTTTGTTATGTCTTATAACTTGAAGGTGATTTCTTTTAACTTTTAAAATTAAAATATAATTACATCACTTCCTCCCTTCCCTTTCCTCCTTCCAGTCCCTTTCATGTTCCCCTCATCTTGGCCTCTTTTATGAAGGTAACTTTTGAAAATAAAACAAAGCAAAACAAAACTCAGTTGTGGAGATTTTTTTCCAAATGCTTTTGAAGAATTAGTTCTAAAACCCTTAGGTGATGCTGGTTGTTGGTGGTGTGTGCCTTCATTCCCAGCTCCTGGTGGCCTGTGGATTGACCTTGCTTGCTGGTTTTGTCTTTGCTCACTGAGGAGGAAAAGCAGCAATGCTCTTCAGAGAGGAGAGGGAAGGGACCACAACTCTCACTACTCACTTCTCTCCAGGGAACGGCCAGCTTGAGGCAGGCCTTTTCTGCTCTTGTGAAGGGTGGCAACTGTAGGTTTTGGGCAGAGGATGGACAGCGGAAGTTGGACCCGTTTCCAGGGCTCCTGAGTCAGTTCCTTGTGGTCTGTTTTCAGTTTTTCATCTGAAATGTTGTGCAATCCCAGACTTCAGCCACACCCACGTAAATTCTGAGTATATTTGTGGTACATTCCAACTCTAACTGAGGAGAAGATCTCTCACCTGCCAGTACCCCTTCTCCTGCCCTTGTGTGGGAGAATTTTGAGATGTGCTGGAGTGATTAGCTGCAGTGGTTATTTTGGATTGTCATCTTGACAGGATCTAGTACCCCTGAAGTGACAAGCCCCTGAGCACATCTGTGAAGGATTATCTCATTTAGCTTAGTTGAAGCAGGAAGACCTATCCTGAAAGTGAGGAGCATCATTCCATAGATCCCTGACTATCTACAAATGAGAATGTGGGCTAAGAGCAGCATTCATTTCGTCCCCCCGACTGTGGCTGCAATGTGAGTGGTTGCCTCAAGCTCCGGTTGCCATGACTTTGCCCACAATGGACTGTACCCTCAAACTGTGAGCCATAGTAGTTTTCTTTCCTTAGGTTGCTGTTGCCACCGATTTTGACATAGCAACAGAACACCATAACTCATACACCAGCCTTGTTTTTCCTGGATTGTACAGGTTTTAGTACTGCAAGTCAAGTGACCCAGGGCAGGTCATCTTTCTTCCTTGGTCTATGGCCAGCTTCCGCAGACAGGTAAATAAAGGCTCCAGCAGGGCATAGGCCTCAGAGTCACCTGTGGTGCTTTATAAACACCTAGTAAGTCTGATTGATTGGAACCTGGGGAGAGTCTCCGGCAGAAGGTTTAGGTACCTTGAGTGACCCTACTGCAAGGGGCTAGGGAGGGAAGAGAGCCTCAAGTGACTTAGAAATTAGGCAGGAGGATCATTAGGCAGAGAACCAGCCAAGCCTTTTCACTTCTCCCACACTCCAGAGTAACTGGGTACTGACAAAGCTTGGCTTTGTTCAGTACAAAGGGTGACTCGTACAAAGGGTGACTCGGTGTTTTCTGGCTGGAGGCCCAAAGGAGGGTGTGTTAATTACAAGAAGTGAGTGTCCACTCCAGCTTCTACCAGGCCATCTTGTTGTAAAACCAACGGCTGCTTACCATGCCCTGCAGTCTCTTTGGTGAGGGGATCAGGATGCGCCATTGCTGGCGGTCTATTGTAGCTCTGATCCCTGGTACATGGGAGGCAGAGGCCACATTCTTTCGCTCAGTAGGCAGCTTCCTCAAGGACACTGGGAGGCGGGAGAGCTCCTGGATGACCAGTGATGTCGGAGGGCTCCACCCTGTGACAAACAACAGAGGTGCTCTTCAAATAACAGACCCTTTGACAGCTCCCTGAACCATATGTACCATTCTTCGTGTCTCTCTCTCTCTCTCTCTTTCTTCTTCTCTCTGTGTGTGTATGAGTGTGTGTGCTCATCTAGGGTTTGTCACACTCGCAATCCTTGTTCCTGCCCCAGAGCTAGTATATGACCATCCTGTAGGCATGCAGAGGGCAGTATGCCACAGGACATGAGGCTGACGGGCTCTTGGGGTAGCATGCCATCACTGAGGTTCTAGGAGAACAACCTGGGATGATGGCACTAAGCCTCCCACTGGCCAGGAAGAGCCTGAGAGCTGGGGCAGAGTGTGGCTTTCTATAGACTAGTGTTATGAGTATCCCGGACAGTATAGCATGGTGGCCAGGAGCACAGGCTCTAGAGCCCACTTCCCTGGGTTGAGATATCATCTCCATCATTTATCAGGTGGGTGATCTTGGGGGAAGTAACTAACCTCTCTGAGCTCAGTTTTTCTCAATTTTATTTACTCATTATTAACTTTTTTTTTTTTTTGAGACAAAGTTTCTCTCTGTAGCCTGGAACTCACTCTGTAGACCAGGCTAGTTTCAAACTCACAGAGATCTGCCTGCCTCTGCCTCCAGCGTGCTGGGATTAAAGGCATTTGCTCCCAGCTGAGGCTGCCCTTGAACTCTTGATCCTCCTGACTCCATCCAAGGGCTGGGGATTACAGGCCTGTACCACTATGTTTGGGTCTCCCCCTCCCCTGCTCCCTTTCCCTCCCACTCTGTTCTCCTCTCTCTCTCCCTCACTATGTAGCCCAGGCCCAATTCTCAAACCTGTACTGATCCCTGCTGTAGCCTCCAACTGCCAGCATTAAGGTATGAGCCACTGCTCCTGGTTAACTGTTTTCGAGACAGGGTCTTACTCTGTAACAGCCCCGGCTGGTCCGGAACTCACAGAGATCTGCTTGCTTCTGCCCTGGTTGCTAGGATTAAACACGTGTGCCACCAAGTGTGGCCCTCTGGTTGTAGATCATCTTCTTGTTCATGGTTATTTTGAGGGGGCTGGACTTGAAGCTCAAGCTGGAACTCTTCAGTTTTGTTGTTTCTTTTTTTTTTTTTTAAAGGCAGGTCTTGTTCAAACTGGTCTCAAAAGCATAGTCCTCCTGCCTCCGCTTCCTGGAGGTAATTGTGGGCTTGCATGCCTCTTCCAGCTCTTTTCAGGTTCCTTGGCAGCTTCAGAATTAGCTCAGAATTTCCTGATATAGACATAATCCTTTTGTTGATGTGTCCCTACAACAAAACCCATCATGTCCAGACCTAGAATTTAAACTCCACTTCTGGCTTCTCCAGTCTCCTTGTCACCAACTCCTTTGGAGGAACTGAAATACCTTGGAAAGCCAACTCACCTCCTGGGAACAGGCTTCTGGGAAGGCAGTGGTGCTGTCCAGGTTCAAGTGTTGGCATTGCTGCTGACTCTCTGAGTTTCCTGGGGTGTTTTCTTTTGGGGGGGCGGTTTCAAGACATGGTTCTCTGTGTAGCCCTGGTTGTCCTGAAACTCACCATGTAGGCCAGGCTGGTCTTGAACTCTGAGATCTGCCTGTCTCTGCCTCCCAAGCGCTGGGATCAAAGGCGTGTGCCACCACTGCCCCGTCCCTGGAGTGGGTTTTAAGTTTCTTCTCCTTGATCCTTGAATTTCCATGTGCTTGATAATCTTGGCTAAATTTTTTGTTTTTATTTGAATCAGGGTCTTACTATATAGCTTTGGCAGGCCTGGTATGCAATATTTGGCCCTGGCTGGCCTTGAAGCTCAGCGTCTCATTCTGGGATTGCAGGTGTGCCCCATCATGCCCACCTGTGGCTAATTCTTATTCTTGTTGTCATTATTGCTTACTCCACCTCCACATTCTAAGTGGTTCTGAATGTACTATTTTCCCTTAGAATGAGGATGAGCTGGGAGAAATTCCCTTGGTGCCACTGTGGTCAAGTAGTTGAACCAAGGCAATCAGTCAACACACACACACACACACACACACACACACCGCACACACTCACAAATGATGATACTAATTAGAAGGGGTCAAGTGAGATGGCTTTGTGGGTAAAGGTGCTTGCTGAGCAAGCCTGGTAACCTGAGTTTAATCCCTAGAACTCCGATAAAGGAGGGAGTAGAGAACTGGTTCCATACAGTTGTCTTCTGTCTGTACCCCCCCCCACCCTGCAAATACTAAATGAAAAGGAAACCACGTGCATAGCACAGATCCCTCCACCTTCCTGCATGTTGGTCAAAACAGAGTCTCATCTGTAGACAGAGCAATGGAGTGAACCGACTGTTGCGGCATAGTGGGTGGGATCTCAGGGTCCAGGTTACCCAGGTTCCGCTTTCCCCCCTTCCAAGGGGTCTTGCCTCAGTCTCCCCCATGCTGAAAATGGCAACAGAGCCCCAGACACCATAATATTGCGTAAAGGTGACATGAAATTACAAAGGGAAAGCGTTCTGGATGAAGAAGGCACTCAGAAGTCGCTGACTGTACTGTTGTTCTCTTTGGACTGGACCCGTGGCACACCAGGCATGTTTCCTGGGAAGAGTTTGCTAATTATCCATCAGAGACCACCTATCCTTGGGATTAGGTTTTCTTTTCCTTTCCTTTCTTTCTTTCTTTCTTTCTTTCTTTCTTTCTTTCTTTCTTTCTTTTTTTTGCCACAGGCCTTGATCTTTGAAAGACTCCTCCTCCTCCTAATTCCTATTAACGAGTCTAAGCAGTTCCTAGCAACTGTCCCACCACCTGGCTGTCTGGGAAAGGTGTGCAACAGCGGAGGATAAGTGTCTGGGAATGAGGAAGATCCTGGAAAGGAAATGAGCTGGAGCAACCTCCCTCTGACCCCATATCTTGCCCTAGGCTTATGCCATAAACGCCTTCTGCTCTTGGTTTCCTTTAAACTGAGGTCTTGTTCTAAGGATTGTCCTGAAGTTTTGGTGAAAGAGAGATGAGCCCCAGACATGTCTTTGATATAACTAATACTCCACTAAAGGGTGGTTCTGAGATGTTCACTGTTCTTGGAGTTTCTTCACCAGCTTTACTGTGATTGTGTGTGTGTCCATATGTATAAGTAGGCCAGAGGTGGATGTCCAGTGTCTTCCTTGATCATTCACAATAATTTTCGTTTTGTTTTGTTTCTCAAGACAGGGTTTCTTTGTGGAGCCTTGGCTGTCCTGGAACTTACTCTGTAGACCAGGCTGGTCTCAAACTCAAGAGATCTTCCTGCCTCTGCCTCCTGAGGGCTGGGATTAAAAGCATGTGCTGCCACTGCCTGCACAATGATTTTGAGACAGTTTCTCACTGATCCTGGAGCTCATTGCTTAGGCTGGGCTGGCTGGTCAGTAAGCCCTTGGGATTTGCTCTTTCTTCCCTACTGAGGTTATGAGCAATGCCTCCAGCTTTTGTGTGGGTGCTGGGGTTTCAAACTCAGGTCCTTATATTTGTATGGCAGTCACTTTATCTACAGAGCTGTCTTCCCAGCCTCTCTCTTTCTTCTGGAGAAGGCAGGGAGGCAGCAGAAGCAGGCAAGGCATGTCCAGCACTTGCTGCGTGGCATAGCATGGCTGGAGTGTTTTGCAGTAGGCAGGGTCTTAGTGAGGCCTTTCTGTGGGGAGCTGGGAGCCACTGGTGGCTTTTACATAAGGAAGAGACATGAGTTCGCTTTTGTTTTGATCAACATCATAACCATCATAACAGCAATTATAGTGATCAATAGAAACCACAATTTTTGTGCTAGGCATTAGCTAAAATGCTTCAACATGACTCATCTTATTTAATCCTACCTTAGAGTTGAGTGAGGAGAGTTCACAAAGCTCATTCACACGGCAGCAGGGCTGAGACAAGCCAGCTGTCCAAACAGGAAGTTAATGCTGTTAACTAGTCTTCAGTCTCCCTAAACCTTGGTGTCTTCATCTCTGATATTAACTTCATAGTTTTTTTTTTTTTTTTTTAATACATGTAAAACACTTGGCATAGTGCCTGGAACACTATAACAACCCAATAAGGGTTAGTCATTGTGACTTTTGTGGCTATTTTCCATTTTAGAGTGTCCCCTGTTAAGCCAGGTGCTGGGTGGTACCACTGAGATGGCATGGGTTGGAACCAGTAAACCGGACTTATAAAGCCATTGCTGTCTGTGTAGGGTGAAGAAGAGGGTGTGCCTTCTGCATCTGCTTGTGTCCTCTTTGGTTGCCTTGGTTACCAGTCTGGACACCTGGTTCTCTCCACAGCTGGTGCTTCTCCAGCTCAGGTCTGGGAAAATCTGTGTTCTTCCACAGTGGTTTCTCTGAGTCCATCCGTTTCTTCCCTCTTTGTGTTTCTGTTGCAGCTGAGTGGGGGTGTAGGGATGTGTAGGGATGTATCCCATTGGAGGATGAACTGAAGGGAGCAGAGGCGGGAACTAACTCAAAATCTTTAAGGGAGGGCACACGAGCATGGGGAGGGTTGTAGGTTGCAGTGGAGAGATAGAGTTTTAGGTGGTATTTTGGATTTAGAATTGAGAGGCTGTGACAATTTAACACCACAAGGAGAAGAGAAGAATATGTGGTATTCTAGCCTGAAAGCTCGGATGCATCCCTTTTCTTCCATTTCTGCCTTTCTTCAGAAGAGGGTATCCATCTCAGGATGTCAAATCTCACTTCTAGGCTGGTCATTTCTAGTTAATTAACTTCCTGTTTTAAGATTAAAATTCTTTAAAAATTGTATTTGTTTTTGAAATGTCTGAGTGTTTTGCCTAGATTTTGTTTTGTTTGGGAGCGAAATCTTAGCTCAGGTAGGCCTAGAACTCACAGCAATAGTCTCCTGAGTGCTGGAATTGCAGGTGTGCACCTCCACCTTATTTCCTTGGCTTCCTTGCAGGCAAATTCAGCATTTCCACAACAGAAGTCAAAACAAGAATCCAGAAGGACTTCCCTTCCCTCTCTGAAACCTGCTTCTCCTCCTGTGAGTGGCCATTGTGTTCTAGACTGCAGGCTACAAAACAATGATGAGTGATGTCCCCCACAGCATCCCCTCCCTCCTGCTGCCCTGAATCACCTGCCCCCCATCATCAAGTCTTACTGCTTTGGGAATACCACCCAGGGGCTTCTATGCATCCACCATGTTTCTTCACACTTTCTCTGTCTTTCACCCCAGTTCAGCCACAGGGCTCTCCAGGGCCTCAAATCTTCTCTTTGATCTTGACTTCCAGATGCTCTCAGCATGACTACTAGCTTTCTGTGACTTCTAAAGCTCTCTATCAGACCATGGGCTTCCTCTGATAGCCCTTCTTAAGTGGGTGATGGGACAGTTCAGGAGGGAGACACAGCAGGTCTTCTTCATTTGAAGTTGATTTAGAGAAAGGAGCCAGAGAGAGAGAGAGAGAGAGAGAGAGAGAGAGAGAGATTAAATGTTTTTGTTGTGATGGTTTGTGTGAGTGCATTCACAGGTTTGTAAGTGCGTGTGCATGTTCATGAGTACAGGTGCAAGTGAATTTGGGTGTGCACGTGGAGGTCCGAGGTCAACCTTGGGTATTGTTCCTCAGGAACTGTCCACCTTATTTTTTTGAGACAGGGTCTCTCACTGGCCTGGGGCTTACAGACTAGGTTAGGCTGGCTGGCTGGTGAGCCCCAGGGACCTGCATGTTACTGCCTTGCCAGGGCTAGGGTTGCATGGGCTCTCAGGACTGAATTTAGGTCCTCCCATTTGCATAGAAAGCACTTCCCCTCTACCGAGCTGTCTCCTCAGCTTCAGGATAAAAGTTTTGAACTAGTTGATCTCTGTGCTTTGAAAGAGACACCAAGACGAGATCAGTGTAGAGGTGGTGACTGTCAGGGGGATGAATGGAACACTTTTCTGAGAAAAGGCAGATGCATTTTACAACAGCAGGACAGAATCTTAGGCTGGTGAAACGAGAAGATGCCCAGCTGGGCTGAGAGCTGGAGATTTGTGTGAAATGGATTTTTTTTTTTTTTTTTGAGATAGTGAGACAGTTTCTCTGTGTTGTCCTGGATCTTGCTCTGTAGACCAGGCTGGCCTCTGCTTCCCCAGTGCTGGCATTAAAGGTATGTAACATTCTGACATGGCAAGCTCTTTAAAAATATCTTAAACCAAGTGTGATGGTGCACGCTTTTAGTTCCAGCACTTGGAAGGCAAAGGCAGATGGCTCGCTGAATTGGAGGCCAGCCTGGTCTATGGAGTGAGTTCCAGGACAGCCAGGGTTACACAGAGAAACCCTGTCTAAAAAAAAAAAAAAAAAAGAAAGAAAGAAGACCAATAAATAATTACATACATAAATAAAATACTCTCTCTGTGTGGCTATACACTGGAAAGCCCAAGCATGGATCCGTCCTTGAAGGGTTTTTGTTTTGTTTTGTTGTTTTTTGTTAATGGATGGAGTTGCCACACTGAGAGCCTTGGGTGTGGCTGTCATGTGGCGAAATCCAGAGAGTTCAGGTCACCTTAGCAGCGCAGAACTTCTAAGAATTGGATAGGCAAATGGCTTTGTGGGGGCGGGGTGGGGGAGAACACCCCTGAGTTGTGTAGACAGGACTTGGGATGCAGGGCCAGGTCTAATGCTTATAAGCTGGGTCTTGTTGACACCCTCCCAGCCAGGGACTTCATCTACACAGGGCTGGGTAGTGGTGGCTTTCCTCCTTCCTCCCCTGCTGCAGTCATAACACGTGCTGGCTCCTCACAGGGCATTCCCACCCCCGGGGAGCCTGATCTTTCAGTGTGCCGCAGCATAAGATAGAGGTTTTTGTCACCATTACTACTGGTTCCTTCCTCTGGCATCTGTCCTCCTCTGTTTTGGGGAATGGTGGCTTAAGGCCAGCTAGTAGGACCGGGAGCCAGCTCTTTCTCCTCTGTTTATTCACATGGTTTCTATGGATGTGGCAAAAAAGCAAACAGACGTTTGACTAGATATACATGCTCGATATCCTGCGACATTTAAAACTAGCCCGTCTACTTACGTAGGCGGCTCAAGACATAACATCATGTAAAAATGAATAACGGTCCCATCAGGGGAAAAAAAAATGCGTTTTAAAGAAAAAGTTCTCAGCAGGCAGGAACGTGCAGATCCCTCACTGCTCTGAGAAGTGCCAGCTCCTGTGTTTTCTCAGTGGGTGCTCTGTGCCATCTGGGTGTGCGTTCGGAAGGACGTTTTCTCCCAGGCTATCCTCTTGCTGTGGCACATGGAGTGGGGCTTGGAATGAAGGAGAGCTCTGTGGATTCCTGCCGTGCCTCGGAGACAGGCTGGTGTTGAACAAGTGAGGAGCATTTGGATCCCAACAGACTCTTTGAGTCACTCTGGCTCCATCCACCAGGACTCTGCTTTGTCCCCTCTGACATGGGAGTTTGTGTTGTTCTTATTATTTTAATAGAACACCTTCCATTTCTTGTTAAACGACTTCCTACATATAAATAATGTATCTTGCTTGTGTCCATTCTAACTCCCCCTCTAACTCCCCCATGCACCAGGACAGAGCCCCTCACCCCTTCACCTCTCTCTTTCTTTCACCTCTCTCATTGGGCCCAGCTAGTGCTGCTGGTTGATCTTGTGCAGGTTTTGTACAGGCACCTATAGCTGCAGTGAGTTTATGAGTGCAACCGCCATGTCGCATCTCCACGACAGTGTTTTAGGGCACTTCTCTCCAACTTCTGGTTCTTACGTTCTTTTGTCCTCTCTTCCAATATGTTCCCTGAGCCTGGTGGGGGAGGCATTAGCAGAGATGTCCCATTTAGGGAGGAACACTCAATCCTTACTTATTCTCAGCCCTTTGACCAGTTCTGAGTCTCTGCATTGGCCACTGCCCACTGCAGAGGGAACCTTCTCTGACCAGGGCTGAGGACAGCACGAATGGGTAAAAACATAAGAGTTTAGTCAGAAAGCAGTTTAACAGCATGTTCATTCAGCAGAGGCAGCAGTAGGTTCCCACTAGGGTCCATCACTAGGTTTACAGTAACAGGCATGATGACATGGAACCCTAAAGCGGGATGTTCAGGAATGTGCCTGTACTACCACATCTGTCCAGATGCAAACAGTCAGTCCCCAAGCATGGAATAACTGGAACTTTGTATTTTAAGGGTGGAGAAGCCCTAGATAGGTTCCTGCCCTCAAGAATCAGCATCTAGCTGGAGAAAGGAAAGGGAGGCTGTGGAGATAAATTGAGAACACTCAAGGCGGCTGGGGCCAGCCCTTCTTGCTGTGCAGACATCCTGGAAGGCATGAAGTGCTGGGCAGGGTGTGCTGACAGCTAGCCATGCTCAGCCTCCTGGCAACCAAAGCAGGGAGAAAGGCGAATCTGGTATTCATTGTGTGGTTGTTTCTAATTTCCTTCTGCTTTCAAGATCCTCTTCTGAGGGAGAACAATGCTCGAACAGCTAGGCTTGGTTTTCCTGGCACCTGCCCAGCCACGGAGAGGGCCAGGCACCCGAAAGCATACAATGGAGAGCGCTTGCAGCACAGATGCTCTCTGACATCCCCTGAGAGTCACTGGGGACAGCGAGGTGGAGGATGGCTGATAAATACATTGCATGTATAAATGTTATTTTAAACGTTCCCCAGACCACCAGAGTTCCAATGATGGTTCAGGTGTCTGGAGGAGGACACAGAGTTAGTTACAGGACTCCCTTCAGGACTTGGACCAGGAGCTAAGGGGCTACTGCATGCCACCATGGCCCTGGAAGCAGGGGGCAGTGGTGGGTACTGAGGATATCTACCTGATGGGTTCAGCTCAAGGACCAGGGCTTGGGAGGGTCCTAAGATTTGTCTGCTATTTCCACAGCCCGGGTCTTGAAGGCTAGCTAGGGGCGGAAGGCCCAGGGCTGTGTCCAAGGAATGGGGTGGTGTTTCCTCTTTCCTTACTGTCTTCACACTTGGCCTTTTATTTGCAGAGTTTAGAACTTTTATCAGCCTTTCTGGGTTCACTTCTCATCACCCGATAATAGAACGGTTGTAAAAATAATGAGTCTCTCTCTATATAAAGAGACTAGGGGATGGGTAGGAGAGTTCGTGAGTGTTGCCTGCAGTCGGTGGGGTCTGTTGGGAAAGATGGTGTAAGAATGGTAGTCAGTCTTTGATCACCTCCCCCTGGGGGTGCAGCCTTGCCTAGCCACAGAGGAAGATGATGCAGCCAGCCTTGATGAGACCTGATAAGCTAGTGTCAGATAGTAATGGAGGAAGTCCTCCCTTATCAGGGGACTAGGGAAAGGGCATAAGGGTAGGAGAGGGAGGGTAGGTGGGACTGGGAGGAGACAAGTGAGAGGCTATAGCAGGGATACAAAGTGAATAAGTTGTAACAAATAAATATATAAATAAAATTAAATAAAAAAAAGGATGTAGTCAGGAAGACAGAGTGAGGAGTGACTCAGCCCATCGAGGGGCAAAGGACAGTCATCTTTTAGATGTGACCATATTTAATATGTGACAATATTCAGAAGAGGGGACCTAGACAGATTGCTTAACGGTGAAGAGCACTTGCTGCTCAGGTCTCAGCACCATCTCAGACGGATCTCAGCTGCTTGTAACTCTAGCTCCAGGGGATCCAAGGTATTCCACAGGCACGCACACACACACACACACATACACACACACACTTAAAACGTTTTAAAAGGTGCAGTATTTGGATGGGTGGTTTATGTCTGTAATCCTTGTACAGAGGAGGTTGAGGCAAGAGTGTAGCTCATGAATTTAAGGTCAGACAGGGTCACATAGTGATTTTCAAAGGCATCCTAGGCTGCAGCGTGAGACCATGTCTCAGAAAATAAGACGAAATAAATAAAAGCTGTGGGAAAGTGAGAAGGATTTTCTGTGTCTCCGAAGTGTCAGTTCTCCATCATTCCTGCTATTATTTGTTCAGTTGTTTACACTGAAGATTTATTTATTTATTTAAATTGATTTACATTTCTCCCTCTCTCTCTCTGTGCATGTGTGGGTGTTTGTGTGTGACAGCACTCATTCAGAGGTTAGAGGAAAACTTGTGGGACTCAGTTTTCTCCTACATTTGTGTTGGTTCTGAAGATCAAAGACAGGTTGTCAAGCTTGGAAACAAGCACCCTTACCTGCTGGGCCATCTTGCCAGCTCCCCATTATCTTTTGGGTTTAAAGACAAGGAAGGTGTCGGTACATATCCCAGGCTGGCATTGAACTTGTGATCGTCCTGCTTTGACCTCCTGTGTTACGGGTGTGCACAGCCATGCCTGGCATTCCTGTTAATTTTGAAAACCTTTAGTTCAGTTAGAGACGTTCTTCAGCTGGAGAAGTAGCTCAGCTGGTCGAGTGCTTGCCTAGCAGGCACAAAACTCTCAGCGAAGAAAAGGCCAGGGCAGAGGTGGTCCCCACACTTCCTCCCACGCTCCTCAGATCCCTTCTTCTCTGTTGTTTTCCGTGGGGACAGGTGTGGTCAGACGGCATGACCATCCTTTCAGTCATGATTACAGGATTGCACCGAGATGTGACCACAGTGTGAGTCATCACGAGATCTTCGGGACGTGATCAGTGACCATCTTTGTCCACTAGAAGCTCAGGCACTGAGACTCAGGCATGGACATGGTCACTCCTGGGCCGGGGGCTTGTCAGATCTCACCCGATCTGGTTTCTGAAATGGGAGAAAGTCTTGGAGGGAAAATAGAAGCTGTGGAAAGCAATCCCCGGGTCCCAGTGGGACTGGAAATCCTGCTGCAAGGCCTGGAATTTCAACTTCCTGTTTGGCCTGGCACTTGTTCCCCAACATTTTTGGCCCCGACACATCCTTTTCCTCCCCCTCTCAGGATGTTTCCTCATCTGCAAAATGAGGGGGTTGATTAGATCATATCTCAGGCCCCTTTAAGTTTGAAAAAAAGTGATGAATCTGCCTCCCAGCCACCTCCTCACTTCCCCCCCCCCCAGGCCTTTTGATTGACAGTGAAGAGGAACAATGTGTGTGCTACAGTCCCAGATCCCAGTAGAGAATGATCTAGCCCAACATATAAATGGCGGAGACAGAGAAAACCCTGTTTAGAGAAGGAGAGACAGAGGAGGTGGAAAGACGTTTTTTTAAGGCAAGTGTGTAAATGCTCTACAGATATTAGACAAATGATAACGAAAGAAAAAGAATGAAAGAGGAAAAAGACAGATGCATGATCAAGGGTTATAAGGGAGAGAGCAGGAGTTGCTAGAGCAGGGTGGCTGTATCAGCAGCATGCTCACAGCTGGGGTGAACAGATTTTGAGGTGCTGGCCTCAGCACAAATCAGTGCTGGGAGGTGCTACTGTTTGGATGTTGAGTGCTCCCTGAAAAAAAAGGCTCATGTGTGAAAGACTTGGTCTGCAGGGAACCCTTGGGAGGTGATGTCACCGTTAGGAGGTGAAGCCTGCTAGGAGAGACTTAGGTTTTTAAGGGGTGTGACCACGAAAGGGATTGTGGGACCTCAGCCACTATCTCTCTCTGTTTCCTGGCCACAAGGCGAGCTGTCCACTTCTGTCTCCTGTAGCTGTAACTGGCCTGGCAGAAGTGAAGGTATTCTAAAGAGTCACCTGTGTCTCTCAACATGACTGTCGAACTACTGACACGGTAGACTTCAAAGAAATGGGAATTTCCCCAGAATTCTCATGCTGGGGAGAAGAGAAGTCACCAGAGGGGGGAACTTGTTTCCTGGAAAGAGATCCCACACAGATCTAATAGCTTCCAGGATGAGACTAAAACCCAGATAAAAATGGGCTTTCGGTGATGAGGTCACAGCTTGAGGAAGACAGCTTGGATATGCATATCCTTGGCCGTCTATCGAAAGTTTGATCTCACTTCAGGACCCTGAAAATGGACTTGGGGATGGGGGCTGCTGGATCTCTCTGTCATTCTTCCTTATGTGGTCACACTGAATAATCTCTGTTCTCTGCTTTCCATTTTTAATTTGGCTCATTTGGTTTATTGAGGATGGGCCTGGACCTGACATGCACACAGGCTGTGAACCCCAAGTTCAACAGCCACTTGGCCCCATCAAAGGTCCAAAGCAATGGGGTGTGTCAGATTTTCGATTATGTTCTCCATAGCATATGGTTTCAGATAAGTGTTTCTCTTTATAATTAGAAATTATCCTGGTTATTTTATGATAGTAACAGAAAGCTGATCATACAAGGAAACTGACAGCACACCACTCTTCCTGATTCACTATAGAAGAGCCTCATCCTGTGAGGGACCCTTCCCCTGGGATTAAGCAGGAATGGCTGTTAATGTCACATGACAGTCTGAGGGTAACAGACTGGGTGGTCCAATGATTCAGGCAATCACTTCCCTATGGGCTCTATCAGGAGGACAGTCACATGTTCTCTTGCTTCTCACCAAAAATAACAACCCAGGTATTATTCCTGGAGTCACATAAAGGAAGATGAAGAGAAATAAGAACTGTGTCACATGCCTGTAACCCCAGCTACGTAGGAGGCCAGAGAGATAAGGCTTGACATTGGAGGCTAGCCTAGGCAACTTAGTGAGATCCTGTCTACAAAGAGATGGAGAAGTAGCTCAATGGTAGAGAACTTGCATAGTTTATGCAATGCACTGGATTCTGTCCCCAGTGCCCAGTGGGTGTGGGTGCCTGTAGAGGCCAGAAGAAAGCACTAAAGCTCCCCCAGCTGGAGTGACAGGCAGTTGTGTATGGCCTGACTTGGATGTTAGGAGCCACTTCACATCCCCTGGAAGAGCAAGAAACAGGTGCAGCCTCGGAAAGTCATTTTTCAATGGCCAAGGCTAGAGGTGGCTTCAATCTTCCCGGCTCCTCACCTTCATCTGGTATTTGGGTGTTCTCTAGAACACATTGTCCTCTTCTGGTCTGGGGCTCGTACAGGGCACCCAAAGGACACACACTGACTTTCTCACAGCTTCCGTTTAGCCTTTGCTGCATGGAAATCACACAAGGACGTGCGTCCAGACCCAAACACAAGCAACAATAGGACTTTCCAAAGCTTCCCGGTAGGAACAGGTTTGTTTCGAGGTTCTGCTGGGGCGGGGTGGTGAGGAGGCCTTTCCAGCCTGTGTAGAGTGAACAGGATGGAGAGATGCAAATAGTGTTTGGAATTAAAAAAAAAAAAATCCCTCTGTTGTTGTTTTACAGGGCTGTAGCAGTGGCCAGGAAGAAAACTGCCCCGGCTCAAGGTTGTTTTTGTGGCTGTTCTTTGGAGCATTGTTCTAAAAATGGGAAATTACATCTTACCATGCCAAAGGAAACAAACACCTGCAGTTAAAGGGGCACCTTCCCTGAGGTGGCTTTTTGGAGCAAACACAATCGCAGTTACAAGCCACTTCTGGATAGACCCTGTGGTGGAAGTTTGATGGGTGCTTTCTTTGCTTTCCAGGGACGGGTGGGACGGGGGCTTATCTTTGCAAGTAGGGTGGGCTTTGGCAGCTGTGGGTGTAGGTGACTATCTACTTATCCACCCAATAAACGTTTATCAAGCATCATCTTTCTGTGACCACCTTGAGGAGTTTTGCTCATTTATTTGTGTTTCAAGATGATCTCGAAATAATGTGACCCAAGTTGGCTTCACACTTAACAATCTTCCTGCCTCAGCCTAGAGAGTGCTGGGATTTCAGGTATGTACCACTATACCTTTGGGGTCTGTTCTGTTTCCTGCCCTGGCTAGTTCAAATTCCTGGGAGGGTTGGCCATCGGCAGACAGCTTTCTTGCCACATTTTCTTCAATTTTCAGAGTCAGCACGTGACCAGGCAGAATCTCCACACATCCCTCTCTCTTCTTGTTTCCTCTTTCTTCTCTCCCTCACTCCCTTCTCTTTTGCTTAGTTACTTGAGGCAGTAGAAATAGAACTTTAATGCATCGATCATTACATTGCTCTAGACCCAGGAATTTCCAAAGTGCCCCGTCACTGGGGTACAGCCTGAAATTCTTGTACTCTGGTGGCAGACATTCAAAGATCTCTTTTTTGGATTAGCTGGTTAATACTTAACATTTATCCACAAAGTACAAAATAATCAGGCCTTAAAACTTATCAGGCATGAAATGAATGCATTCATCATTTCAGAATGATCTGGAGTTTAGGAAGAATCAGGCCCTGTGATCTGATTTCATCTTCATTCAAAACAAGAGGGTGGGACCAGAGGGCTTGATGCATTTCAAGCTCTTTGGAATTTCGTTTATGAGGAGCTGCCTATGCTGTGTATGAATTCCTAAGCATAGTGGTTAATGTGTTGAGGGCGGGTCCAGTATTCTCTCTGGGGCCACTTGGTTGGCGATGCTGTTCTGTCTAGAAGCAGAGAGATGGAATAAAAAGAGTCTCCGGCTCTGTCACGGAATTTACTCTCTTAGTTTTCCCATCGGTAGCAGCTTTAGCAGTGGTTCTCAACCCATGGCTCGTGACCCCTTGGGGGTCACACATCAGACATCTTGCATATCAGATATTTACATTCTGATTCATAACCGTAGCAAAATTACAGTTACGAAGTAGCAATAAAAATAATTTTATGGCTGGGGAGGGGGGAAGTCAACACAGCATGAAGAACTGTGTTAAAGAGCCGCAGTATCAGGAAGGTAGAGGACCACTGCCTCAGAGGCTCAGAAGACTTGCGATGCAGAAATGGAGACTCATGTGTGAGGGCCTTGCTTTCCTTTTGTGTGCCTCTGTGTTTTGTTTTGTTTTAATTTTTTATTTATTTCGTGGCACAGTCTTGTATATCTCAGGCTGCCTGGCACTTACTATGTAAGAAGAGATGACTTGGGCTTCTGATCCTCCTGCCTCCACCTCCCACGTGCTGAAATCACAAGGGTACGCCAGGACTTTGTGCATGCTAGCCAGGAGGTTGCTTTTACCACCAAACTGGAGATGCGTGGGGTTGGGAGGTGGAATCGCTGTTACCTGAAGGAGTCTTAAGGTGATCCAATTTAGCAAATGAAAATTTAGGATGCCTAGCTGAATGAGAACTTTTGGTGAGCCATGTAGGTGAGTCTTGAATGTTACCGTGGGTAGTAAAGGCTGGGAATCGGTTCACCTGGGAATGCTGGGAAGGGCAGATCACTGGGAACTGCTTATGCAAAGGGATGGAGGTGTGAAGAGAATACATTTTGTTTCTGGCTGCAGATAGTAAAATGTCAGTTTCACTGCAGCTTGCCCAGCCTAATTGGGGTTAGTTCAGGGGGCACACAAGCCAAAGGCATGGCGGGGCAGCAGGATCTCACGCAGAGCAGGAAGCAGTGCTGTTCCCGAGAACCCTGCTGTTCTGGGTGAGGAGTCTGTGCTTCCTCCCACAGGAGACTGGGAGCAGGGGAGCCCTTTAACCCACCTCCTAGCATTGGGATCACAGGCCCGCTGCCACATCTGGCTAGTTTACTTATTTACTGTTCCTATGTGAGTGCTGGGGATCTGAACTTGGGTCCATATGCTGGTGCAGTGAGCACTTTCTACCCACCGACCCACTGAGCCATCTCCCCAGTTCCTGCTTTTTTTTTTTTCCTTGCCTTTCTGAGGCTGTCCTTGAAGTCCCAGCAATTCTCCTGTCACAGCCTCCCAAGTGCTGAGGTTATAGGTCTAAGTCCATTAGCCCAGCTGTTCACACCTTGATCTAAAACCCAGGAAGATCCATTTTGGACGTGTGGCCTCTTAAGCTCGGTGTGTGCGGTGTGTGTTTTAAGCCATTAACGCTGTGGTAATTTGTTAGACAGGTTTACAGGTCACTTGCAATAATCCAGGAAACATGCTGAAGGCCTAGTGCAGGCAGTGGAGCAGAGCAAAGGATTGAATTCCAGGTATTGAAAAGGACTGAAATGGGTACTGAAGGCGGTATCCACCCCGAGATCTCCTCATCTCTGTTTCATTCAGGAAGCCCCTGACCACATTTCTGTCCTGTCCTAGGGCAGACAGAGTGTTTGCATTTCTGATAGGAGAACTCCTCTGAGGACGAACCCCCAAGAAAGTGCTGCAGTGAGACGCCTTGTATGCTATGGGCACAAAGCTTCAGGTACTTTGTCTTAACAAGGCCTGTGTGCTGGGCTGGGCACCTGTTTACTGGCCAGGGCAACAAACCCAAGTTTCTAGCTCTGGTTTATCAATTCTGAAGCTGGCAGCCATGCTTGCTTAGCTGAATCTATTTACAGGCTTTTTTTTTTTTTTTTTTTTTTTTGCAGATACCATAATTTTGTAATTTTAGTTCGTGGAAGTACACTGGGTGGCTAGCTACTGATGACTCATTTCACATTCTCATACGCCTGTTGATATATTCAGCAAGTGCTTGGGAGGACCGTCCTCTAATTATGGGTTTCAGAGTGCATTGTTTGCCTGGCCCTA